>NC_134494.1:4478166-4580666 GCF_040206685.1 Ascaphus truei
TGCCTCTCTCTCTCTCCCTTCACTGTGCCTCTCTCTCTCTCCCTCACTGTGCCTCTCTCTCTCTCCCTTCACTGTGCCTCTCTCTCTCTCCCTTCACTGTGCCTCTCTCTCTCTCCTTCACTGTGCCTCTCTCTCTCTCTCTCTCTCTCTCTCTCTCTCTCTCTCTCTCTCTCTCTCTCTCCCTTCACTGTGCCTCTCTCTCTCCTTCACTGTGCCTCTCTCTCTCCCTCCACTGTGCCTCTCTCTCTCCCTCCACTGTGCGCCTCTCTCTCCCTCCACTGTGCGCCTCTCTCTCTCCCTCCACTGTGCGCCTCTCTCTCTCCCTCCACTGTGCCCCTCTCTCTCTCCCCCTTCACTGTGCCCCTCTCTCCCCCTTCACTGTGCCCCTCTCTCCCCTTCACTCTGCTCCTCTCTCCCCCCTTCACTCTGCCCCTCTCTCTCCCCCTTCTCTGTGCCCCTCTCTCTCCCCCTTCACTGTGCCCCTCTCTCTCCCCCTTCACTGTGCCCCTCTCTCTCCCCTTCACTGTGCCCCTCTCTCTCCCCCTTCACTGTGCCCCTCTCTCTCCCCCTTCACTGTGCCCCTCCCTCTCCCCCTTCACTGTGCCCCTCCCTCTCCCCCTTCACTGTGCCTCTCTCCCTCCCCTCACTGTGCCTCTCTCCTTCCCCTCACTGTGCCTCTCTCCTTCCCCTCACTGTGCCTCTCTCCTTCCCCTCACTGTGCTCTCTCCTTCCCCTCACTGTGCCTCTCTCCTTCCCTCACTGTACCACTCTCTCTCCCTTCACTGTGCCTCTCTCTCCTTCACTGTGCCTCTCTCTCTCTCCCTTCACTGTGCCTCTCTCTCTCTCCCTTCACTGTGCCTCTCTCTCTCTCCTTCACTGTGCCTCTCTCTCTCTCCCTTCACTGTGCTCTCTCTCTCTCTCTCTCTCTCTCTCTCTCTCTCTCTCTCTCTCTCTTTCTCTCTCTCTCTCTCCCTTCACTGTGCCTCTCTCTCTCCCTTCACTGTGTCTCTCTCCCTTCACTGTGCCTCTCTCTCTCCTTCACTGTGCCTCTCTCTCTCCCTCCACTGTGCCTCTCTCTCTCCCTCCACTGTGCGCCTCTCTCTCTCCCTCCACTCTGCGCCTCTCTCTCTCCCTCCACTGTGCCCCTCTCTCTCCCCCTTCACTGTGCCCCTCTCTCTCCCCCTTCACTGTGCCCCTCCCTCTCCCCCTTCACTGTGCCCCTCCCTCTCCCCCTTTACTGTGCAGGTATGAGGGATGGGGGGAGATATGAGGGGGGAGAGGATAGGTATGAGGAAAGGATGGGGAGGGAGAGGTATGAGGAGAGGAGGTATATGGAGAGTTGGGGGAGGTATAAGGAGAGGGGGAAGTATGAGCAGGGGAGTGTGTCTGTGTGTGTCTGTGTGTGGTCTGTGTGTGTCTGTGTGTGTCTGTGTGTGTCTGTGTGTGTCTGTGTGTGTCTGTGTGTGTGTGTGTGTGTGTGTGTGTGTGTGTGTGTGTGTGTGACTGTGTGTGACTGTGTGTGACTGTGTGTGACTGTGTGTGACTGTGTGTGGTGTGTGTGACTGTGTGTGTCTGTGTGACTGTGTGCACGTATATTGGGGAGGGAGGTTGAGTGTGGAGGGGAGAAAAATACATGGGGGTGTAAGAGAGAGGGGGGGGGAAGGAATGGGTGACTGAGGAGTGTGAGGTGGGGTGAGAGTGAGGAGGTGTGTGAGAAGGGGGGTTCTCGCAAGGCCGCCGAAACGTGGGTGGGTGGGGGGCCCCGGTCTAAACGTTGTTCCTGGGCCCCGGGAAAGCTGCCTGCGGCCCTGCATGGCTGTGATGTCACTGACTGCCACGAGGAGAGCGAGAGACCCTATTTTGCAAAGTGTAATATACATACAAGGTCAGGAATGTCACATTTTTAAAAGTCTTCATTTTCATTAAATTCTTTATTAAATTATTTAATTTAAATTTGTCAATTAATTATTTTTAATTTGTTAATTATTTTCATTTTAATTAATGTCTTCATTATTTATATACACACAAACACAAACTGCAGGGCCCACCTCCTATACACACAGACACACACTGCAGCCCCCACCAACGGGACGCATTATGGTGCCGAGGCATCACGTGGTGCAACATTGTCATGGCTACATGTCACCGCCTGACGTCAGTGTCTCGTTGTCATGGCAACGGGGTGCGTCACGTGATGTAATTTGTTTTATAAATAATTTTTTGTGTCCCGGTTTTTCATTTTGAAAATCTGGTCACCCTATCCATATGAATTGTTCCTAATATTTCAATATACTAAGATTAATCACTTTTTTCAGTGTTCTCGTGTGGTAACGGAGGAAGGGAGCAGCGCTGATTGAGGAGACCCTGGTGAGTGATTCATGGTATGTTTATCAATGTAAACTTGTACATCCTCATAACCTTTTATGTAACACAGAACAAATGCAAAGAAAGCTGCAAAGTGGCCAGTGTGGGGATCAGACCCACGGCCTTGGCGTTATTATCACCACAACTGAGCTATCCAGCAAGCAATTGTATGTAGCACACGAGAGGCAGCGCAGGTACTGCTGGAAAGGTATTTTACTCATCACTTGGTGTATATTTACAGGCAAAAAGGAACAGATAACGTTTCAGGGCAGCAGCCCCTTCCTCAGATCCCCCTCAGTGTGCACAAGGAGAATAGACATTTATATAACAATGACATTCGCTCCCACCCACTAAACCCCATTAAGCCGACCCCGCCCCAGGTGTGTGCAGGACTCAAAATACTCGGGAGGTCCCCGCGTGGTTGATTCCCGGTGCTTCCGGGTTGTGACATCACGTGTCGCGTCACGGCAAGGTCCGCCCCTCACAACGAGCGTTGTGTCCACGGGACTACAGATACATCATGCGTGCAACCACGGACGCTAGCGCACATTTATATATACAATGTAACAGACATTTAAATGCACATAATGAGAAACATAAGAACTGGAACCATATTACTAGTGAAAAAGCTGGTTAAGGTAAGAACTGAATAAACAAAGTAATCTGCACAGTGGCGTGTGTGTGTGTGTGTGTGTGTGTGTGTGTGTGTGTGTGTGTGTGTGTATATGTATGTGTACCACTGGGTAGTTTGGGGCTATAGTTCTGCCCTCCTCCTGGCAGTAATACCTGTAAGAGCAGATTTGCCAGGAGTCATCATGGGTTTCCTCACTTCATACAGTGCAGTGAGTCAGTGAAGGCAGTGTCATCAGGCTCTGTGTCCAATTAGAGACACAGGGGTGGTGCCTGTTGGAGCTGTTTAATGTACTGCAACTTCCTATTTAGTAAGTTGGTCTCTGCCTTGATAGAGACAGGGTACCACAGGGTACACCTCCTCCTCTATCGATCTCTCAGTGGGGGTACCCTAGGGCTCTGTCTTGGGGCCTCCTTCTCTTTTCTCTTTACACACTCTGTCTAGGTCAGCGGTGCGCAAACTGGGAGGTGCAAGATTGTTCAGGGGTGGCGTGGCGGGTTGCAGAGGCCCCGCGCTCTTCCCCCAAGGCATTCAAATGAATGCCGGGAGATCGCGTGAGGCGTCTGCAACTTCACTTACCTTCTCTTTGTGACGGAGCTTGTCTCGCATCAGGAGACGGACCCGCAGGCTGAGGTAGGGTTGCAAACAAACCAACCACAACCCAGGGACCGAGTCCTGTATGAGTATCCGTAGTCAGTATGGAAGCAGGGGTCAGGGCTGGCGGGAGAGTTGCAAAGTCCAGGGGACAGGCAGAGGTGCAAAGTCCAGGAGGGAAGCGGAGGTCAGGGCAGGCGGAAGGCAGCGAGGTCGGGGTCACGGTCCGTTGTCAGCAACAGGAATTCAAAACAAGCAAGAGGATAAAGCGTAACTGCAAAGACGACAGGAGCTGCAAACACACAGAACTTTTCGCCATGGCAACGTGGTGGCAAATGACGCCGCGTCATTCAATGTCACGTTGGCATGGCAACATGACGTCACGTGACCCCGTGGCGTCCTTTGACGCCGGAGAAAAGGTAAGGGAGGGGCGGGGGGCGTTAGCCGGGAGGGAAGCAGGAAGGGGGGCACACGATGGAAAGACTGCGCACCGCTGCTCTAGGTGACCTTATCACATCTCTTGGGTTCTGATATCCCCACTATGCACAAATGTACACACTGACCTAACACCCGCTGTACAGACCAAAGTTTTTGAATGTCTCTGTGCTATATAATCCTGTATGGCCCTTCCCCGACTCATACTTAACATACCAAAACAGAGCTCTTCCCAAACCTGGCCCTACTACATTACTGTTGGAAGCACTATCAAACACCCAGTATTACAATCACGCTTCCTAGGGGTCACACTCGACTTCGCTCTCACATTCTCCTCTCACATTCAAAAGGTAGCTTCAATCTGTCGTTTTTTCCTCTGCAATAATACAAAGATTCGCCCTTTCCCCTGTTGCTCTACTGTTTAAACTGACTCAGGCCCTCATTCTCTCCCGTCTTGACTACTGTAACCACCTGCTGTCCGGCCTTCCTGCCTCCCCTACAATCTATCCTAAATGCTGCTGCCAGAATCACTTAACGCTTTCCTAAATCTGTCTCGGCATCTCCCCTATTGAAATCCCTCTCCTGGCTTCCTATCAAATCCCGTATCGCACACTCAATTCTTCTCCTCAGTTTTAAAGCTTTACACTCTTCTGCCCCTCCTTACATCTCAGCCCTAATTTCTCGCTATACACCATCCCGACTTTTGTGTTCTGCTCAAGGATGCCTTCTCTCTACCCCCTTTTTGTATCTAACGCCCTCTTCCGCCATATTCCTCTCTCACTGCCTGACCCAAACCTCTGGAAGGTCCTTCCCCTCAATATCCAACTAGCACCCTCTCTATCCACCTTTTAAGACCCATCTTAAAACACACCTCCTTAACGAAGCATATGATTAGCTCTGTGGCTTATACTATACACCTCATACATCGACCTTGGTCCCCTGCAGATGCACTTACCAGAACACCCTCCTACTGTCTCTGTATGTTCCTACTTACCAATTCGATTGTAAGCACTTCGGGTAGGGACTCCTTTTCCTAAATGTTACTTTTACACCTGAAGCACTTCTTCCCATTGTGTTATTTGTATTTTGTGTTATTTATATGATTGTCACGTGTATTACTGCTGTGAAGCGCTATGTACATTAATGGCGCTATATAAATTAAGATATACATACAGATAAACAGTGTAAGATCAAACACTTATTCACATGTTTAAGCACATCTATGATATGTTTATACTTAAACGCCTCTGTGGCTTGTGCTATGTTGGGAAAACAAAACACTCCCTTAACGAATTGACCGGGCAACACAAAACCAACATTCAGAAGGCTAATTCCGATACCCTGCTGGCCAGACACTTCCACCGATATGTAGTGTGGGGAAAAAGGCGCTACTGCGCATGACAGAACTCCAGTAGGTCCCGGATGCTGTAAAAAAACTTTATTGGCACATAATGACACTAGGGCTACACCACGATCTCCCCCTCTACGCGTTTCACCCGCTAGAATAGGGCTTCGTCTTTGAGGATAGCAGGACCCAGACCGGAGTGGAGATTAAAGGTAAGAGTTTTTAACTTTATTTACCTCTCCACGCACTCCGGTCACTCTAGGGTTGCTCATAGCTTCCTCATACCCGGCACAAATGGCTGATTGACACCTTCTGGTGCACTGCAGTGTAGCTGAAGCGCAGGACAGGTTTTTCTTTTGGACTTCCACCGATATGGCCACATGGTGGCACAATTACAATATCATGTCAGGAGCGGCTCAGTGAGTAAAGACACTGACTGGCACAATTCCCGGTGTCGGCTCCTTGTGACCTTGGGCAAGTCACTTTATCTCCCTGTGCCCCAGGCACCAAAAACATGGATTGTAAGCTCCACGGGGCAGGGACCTGCAAAATGTCTCTGTAAAGCGCCACGTAAAAAACTAGCAGCGCTATACAAGAACATGCTATTATTATTATTTATTGACCAAGTATGCAAATTTTGGCCCCTGTGCGCTCACATCAGCCGGACTGGCTTCTACAAAGTGTTTTAATAGAGGTAGTACAGTACAAACGGGTTATACCACTAGCATACAGTTGCTTCAATAGTAATTGCAACCACAATACATAGGTATTTACAGTGACAGGCAGGGTAATGTGCACAAAATGCATGGAACAATATATCCAAAAATAACTCCTATGACTAATGCACAAATTGAATAAGACAAATGGATAAAAGGACAGAGTGTGGCAGTAGAAATCTCCCGTTGAGTTGTGAGGCTCTGGAGGTAATGAGGTGCTCTGTGCAGCTCTATAAGGGTTGTGAAGATAAGATCTACCAATAAGAGCGCAAACAGAGCGACCTCCGATAGTGAAATATGTACAATCAATTTATTGGACTGGTAGTGATAAAAAATACGCACTCACACATTGGTGCTATTGGCACTGACGGGTTATCCGTAAGTTGTGAAAGGAAAATGCTACAAGAACATTCCGTGGTAGGTTCCCTTTTCAAGGACAACCTCTCTGGCTATAAAAGACTACAAAAATTGAGGGATGTACTTGTGAGAATTGCAACCATGTGCATACAAAAATGATATAAGGCTAGGAAGATAATGGATGTAAATTCTCTAACAACTGGTATTGTGAAAAGGACAAGGCAAACAGAAATAAACAATTAAAATGGTTGTAGTGTAAATAACTAAAATAAACAACATGGAAATACAAACACACAAAGACACGCAAAACAACAAATAATAGGAAAATGGGGTGGGAATAGGAAGCAAGAGGGAAATGGGAAGGAACAAAAAGTAAATTGTATGCCAAAAATATATAATAAACCAAATAAATTGATTATGATGCCGGAGACGCCAAAAAGCTCTTCTCAAGAGAAACAACACTTTCAACCATCTATAAAACAAAAATAGTAAGTGCGGGCTCCATAGCGTAAATCTGTACAAATAGGTTTATTGGTGACCAGAATATAAAATACAACTCACAAGGTTCGTTAGGACTTGCGCATGAGAGAACTGTAGCCAGGGCCGTAGGTAGATGTTTAAGCCACGCTTGTGAGCTGGAACTAGATCCACGGACCTGACTATGACGTAGTTCCGCTTCCGGATACGCGTCGACAAGTATCGCGCCAAGATTCCCCCAGGGATTAGTACTGCGGACTCCACAGTTCCACCAGTCTTGGCTCAAAGTGATACCAGCTACCTTGCAAACAGACCTCAAGCGAATAGACACCCTACGCATTTCGTCACATAAACATAGTGCGGCTTCATCACGGGGGGAAGTATGTAAGGCCCCAAAGCCCTTTTATACTCCAGGATCAGTGATCAACTATTAACCCCTAATAAGTTAGCGATCTAAACTTACAGTTGCTTGTAAAACATGGCATACAAGGACACTGGGATACAACATTCAGCAAACGCATAGATCAGAGAGAAGCGTTTAAATGAATTCTATAAAAAAACATGATGCAAAACAGTACCAATGGTAAACATATTAAAAGAACATGCGGATATTGTCACAGGACTTTTAACACTATTTATATTTGTACCGGGATCATTCACTAGGCAAAACGTGGTAGTAGAACAAAATGCAGTTTATTCAGGTAAACCCGCATGCACACAATGAATACACAAAATACAGACAAAATCACACTTACTTGGGGTCTGGGGGTGAAATCTAGACTGAAATAGGTGCAGAGCGCCTGCTTTGGTAGGCTTACCCTGACCGGGATATACACCCGGGCTTCCTGGTCCTCTTTCGGCTTGAGATCCTAGCCGCGACTGCTACTGCACCGACACACTTTATTCGAGCAAATACCCAGTATGTACCTGGCAGATACCTGGAATGCGCCGCTCCTCACCTCTGACAAGCCCCGTTGCATTTGCCTTCCCAGCCTGGGTTCATGCCTGGCTGACGGGCGGCTGATCTGTTAAATGATAATGATTAGGATTTAATAGGCTGCAATGCTTCGCGTGTCTACCAGATGGCATAAATTCATGAATTGTAATGCAGTATATATATATATATATACTGTGCAGTATTGCAGCCAGCGGGAATAAAATGCTTCAATCCCTGCCTGGAAAATAACCCAATGCACTCGGGCAGAAAACAGTCACAAACCTCAATACACCCGGGTATACCCGAATTCGTGGGACTAGCCGAGCTCGAATAAAGTGTGTCGCCAGTGTACGTTCCAAAAAACGAGAACTTGGCCCTCTGCAGAAGCACAAACCAAAATGCCCTCCTACTGTTTCTGTACATTCCTCCTACATACCAGTTAGATTGTAAGCTCCTCGGACCAGGGACTCCTCTTCCTAAATGTTACGTTTGTCTGAAGCACTTATTCCCATGACCTGTTATTTATATTATATTATTTGTTATTTATATGATTACCATGTGTATTACTACTGTGAAGCGCTATGTACATTAATGGCGCTATACAGATAAAGACATACAATACAATTTCCTCCAGAGGCGTTAAAGAGGAACGAGTGCAGGAACACAGCATGCGTGTGTGGCATTTAGCCAGGGTCTGGGGTTAGAATGGCGAGAATAGCAGAGAGAAAGCGGGGCATGTAGATCAAGAGATGATAGGGCAAAGTTGTAGTTCCTGACCAGGTTGTCATTGTCTGTAGCAGAGCTGAGAGAGGGTAGGGAGGAGTCCAAAGTGGAATCAAAAGCTAATAGAGCGCAGGTCTGTGCAGGAATTAGGTGGAGAAGGGGAGAAGTGAGAGAGAGAAGATGAGATGAGATGACGGTTAAAGAGAGGAAAGGGGGAAATGGAGATATCAGAGAGTGAAAAGTTTTTGGCTGAAAAACAGGTCTAGGTAGTGGCCATCATTGTGAGTGCTGGCTGCAGTCTCCTGTTGAAGGCCAAAATAAGATGTTGGAGAGAGAAAGCGGGAACACCAAGGGAGAGAGGGGTCATCAATATGGAGAAGAACAGGGGAGTCAAAGGAGAGAAAGGAGAGTCAGGATTTAAAGAGCGAAAGAAGCGGGTGATTAGAGGTAGATGGGCGATAGATTACTGGCACGTGGGCAGGGAGTGGAGAGAAAAGCTGGACAGTGTGAGCCTCAAAGGAGGGACAAGAAAGAGAGGGAGGAATAGGAAGAGTTCAGTAACGGCATGGAGAGGAGGAGCCCTACACCTCCACCCCTGCCATCAGGATGCGGGAGAAAGAAAGGCCACCATAAGAGAGGGCAGCTTCCAGAGCAGAGTCAGACTGAGTGTGCCAGGTCTCAGTTATAGCAAAGAGAAGCACAGAGTGAGAGAGAAAGAAGTCATGCACAGAGAGAAACTTGTGTTAGAAAGGGAGCGAGCATTCCAAAGGGCACAGGAGAATGGGAGAGAGGAGGGAGGGTGGCAGGGGATAGGTATGAGGCTAGTGGTTGACAACAGAAGTAGTAGAAGTTGCATGTGGGAGGTGAGGACGAGAGCATGTAGGAATAAGGCAGGGACCAGAATTAGGAGAGAGGTCCCCAGAAGCAAGGAGAAGTATGGATAGAAAGAGAATGTGTGAGGTTGATTTGTAGGGGTGTGTTTTAGTGCAGGTGGGTGGGGTATAGCTGTGTAGTGTCAGAGGGCGCAGGTAGGAAAGGAGTTCATGTGAACTGAGAAGTAGGGAAGGAAGGAGAAATGGAGATATATGAATAGAGTTAGAGACATAATAAGGCTGGTAGAAAGAAATGCGTATTTTGAAAAGAAGTGCAGTGATCGCAAATATAAATAGTAGAGGCGGCATGGCAGTAATAGCTGTGTGTTGAGATGTGCGGTCTTGGATAGAAAATGTCCTCCTTTCCAGCGCAGTTCAAATTCAGCATCTAGGACCAGTAGGTGTTCTGATGTCCACTTGTTTCACTCCTGTTGAACTCCACCTATTTCAAGTGTTGGGGGTGAAGTCTACTGGCTAGAAATAGACTATTGCAATGTGTGGGTGTCACGGGAGACCAGAACTTTGAACACTCTTCCACTGGGATCACTATCACCAGACAGGACACACTAGTTGAATAAACGAAAGTTTATTCTGGCAGGCCAGACAAATAACATGATCACAATGTAACACTCGTGAACTGGGGCCCTGAGGGGGAGAATATAGCCTTACCTAATTGCAGTGGCCTGCTTCAGTAGGCTTGCCCTGAACAGCTTCTCTTCCGTCCTCTCAGTGCTATTCAACACGGAGCACTTTCAAACATCCCGCCAGCCGTAACGTCACAGTCTCCGCTCCCGGATAAATTCAAACTCATCTGGTACCCTGATCGGCTGGGCTCCTTACATAGCCCTCGGTCTCCTATCTTTTTGCTGGAGCATTCCCATTACCAGTGTTCGACAAACCTATACATTTGCTCGCCCCGGGCGAGTGGATTTAACCCCCGGGCGAGTAAATATTGGCCCAAGCAGCACACGTTTGGTACTAGGTGGCGAGTAGATTTTTTTGTGTGGCGAGTAGATTTTTTGGTGATTTGTCAACCACTGCCCATTACTATACCAAGACAAATTTCCCTAGCCAATTCCAATCTGGCTTTCGCCCCAAACACTCCACCGTAACTACCCTGCTAAAAGTTTGCAATGAAATCCAGTGTGGAATGGAACGGGGACATCTCACTGGTGCAATAATACTAGATTTTGCAGAGGCTTTTGATACTGTTGATCATGATATCTTGCTTAACAAACTCCAGTGCTCTGGAATAGGGCAGTATGCTTTAAACTGGTTTCATTCCTGCCAATCATGTCCATCTCAGGCTCTAACTCCAACCCCCTGGGTATCACCTGTGGTGTCCCACAAGGCTCTGTTCTGGGGCCCCTACTCTTCTCCGTTTTCATTTATGATCTTCTTACTGCTTGTTAGGGAGCTTCAGAACACATGTATGCAGATGACACAATCTTATATGCACACAGCCATAGCCTCTCCGACCTTGAACACATACTTCAATCTGACTTTTTAGACTAGAAAATTGGATTTTCCAGAACAAACTGTTTTTAAACACTAACAAGACAGTAACAATGATATTTTGGACCAAGGCTAACACCACCCTAACTCCTATTACTAGTTTTAAATACTTGGGCATATGGATTGACTCCCATTTAACATTCAGGATGCACATTTATACCCTGACATCCAAAACCTATGCCAAACTAGGTGTACTTTACATGAACAAATTCTCCCTAAGCCCGCTGGTCAGAAAGCTTATCGCACAGCAGATGCTAATGCCAATTATCGACTATGGGGACATAGTATACGACTCAGCACCCCAAACCCACCTTGGCAAACTTGACACCCTCTACAATTCAATAGGCCGTTTTGTTCTCCAATGCAACTACAACACACATCACTGCGAAATGCACAAGTCACTAGATTGGCCATCACTCGAGTAGTAATACAACAAATTATCCACTCAGAGCTCATAAAGGCAGCTGGTTACATTGAAACTAAAAAAGGTTTGTTCAGCAGTATATAGTAACAAATAGATAGCGTGTTACCTGCAGCGTTAGAATGCACAAGTGCATAATGTGTCATTGTTAGTGGAACAGCTGATGCTCTACAATGGGAGATGTGGACCTTCACAATGAGAAGACGGAGGGATCACCAAATAGAGGAAAAATAGTAAATTACCTCTATGGCCCCGCTCAATATTGCAGTCCTGTTTCCGTTCCGGTGTCACACGTGGTATACTCAATATCCTACACCGTCTTCCAGAGCTACTTTCAGTAAGGCTGAGTCCATGGTGACTTCAGCCGTGTGGATGCGCGGAGGCTGAAGGAAAGCGGGTGCTTTCCATGGCCTTAGACTGCGTGCCGTCCGGGGGCGTGTCGGGGGGGGGGGGGGTCTGTGACGTCACGGAGCTGGTTCGCCCTCATTGGGCGAACCGCTCATGTGACCGGCCCTGCGCTCCGGCGAGCACAGAGACTAAAATTTTCCTAAGACACACGCTTCCGCACGCTTGCGGAAGCGTGCGCAAGCCCCTGCTAAAGCCGCTCTCATTGCGGCTGCAGGGGCTCACTGCCGAGCAGCAGCACGTCTCAGCACGGCTCAGCGCCTAAGCGCTGACCTTGCCCGAGGCCTTAGTGTTCCAAGTCTCTGATACTGCTGTTTTGGGTCCATCCAATCAAAAGGCAAGACTAAGAACACTGCGGGGGATTGTTTGACAACACGAACACACAAAAATCACTCACAGCTCACCGGGTATGAACAAAAATAAAAGAAAATGTATTTAACTACATAATTAAAAAATCATACTGGGGACAAAACAAGGGGGTTCTCCTCCCACGCGTTTCACGCTGACATAGCACTTGAGTCTAGGCGCAAAGTTCACCTTTCCTGTCTTACCTTCAAATACTTTCTGGGCAAGCTACCCATCAATCTGAACAAGCTTCTCACCCCTACCACATGAAGCACTTATCATCTGAGATCTGACTCCAAAAGACTGTTCATGGTCCCAAGGTTCAGCAAAATATCTGGCCACTCCTCCTTCTCTTACCGTGCACCCCATAACGGGAACAATCTACCGGAGACTCTCACAGCCACCGCCAGTCTAAGTTCTTTCAAAACCAAATCTGTCTCACATTTTAATGTGGTCTGTAACTGTTACACATGCCTATCTATATATATAAATTCGAAAGGTTAGTGCTAGATGCGGTGAATCTGATTGGTCCTCAGCCTCTGGCCAATCAGATTGGTGGCTCTATGACGTCACCCAACTGGCACTCTCTTCCCCCTCGGCCTCACCTCTCCCGGATGGAGGGGAAGCGTGGCGCGGCACTCCTGCCCCAGCCGCCAACTTCAGGCTCCTCCCCCCTCGCTCCCAACCGGCTGAGATGTAAATGTGTGTAACATACCCTTGATGAGGGAGACAAAGGGGCGGGGTCAGAGCTTTCACAGCCAAACAGAACACGGGAGATGCGGCCAGCCTCGACCATGTGACCATTCCACGCGCACGTTCCACCGCACTTTCCCACCAAAACCCTGGACCCGGCTGTACAGGGAGGCGAGGCGTGATACACCGGGGGTTCTTTCACCGATCTGCGCCTCTCCCTCCTGGGACCCCTCCTCCGCGGACACCTAGGTGCTTTATTGCATTGGGGGGAGAGTCAGGAGAGGGAGGGGGGGAGGGAGGGGGGGGAGTCAGGAGAGGGAGGGGGAAGAGTCAGGAGAGGGAGGGGGAAGAGTCAGGAGAGGGAGGGGGAAGAGTCAGGAGAGGGAGGGGGAAGAGTCAGGAGAGGGAGGGGGAAGAGTCAGGAGAGGGAGGGGGAAGAGTCAGGAGAGGGAGGGGGAAGAGTCAGGAGAGGGAGGGGGAAGAGTCAGGAGAGGGAGGGGGAAGAGTCAGGAGAGGGAGGGGGGGGAGTCAGGAGAGGGAGGGGGGGAGTAAAGAGCGGGAGGGGGGGAGTCAGGAGAGGGAGGGGGGGAGTCAGGAGAGGGAGGGGGGGGAGTCAGGAGAGGGAGGGGGGGAGTCAGGAGAGGGAGGGGGGGAGTCAGGGGGGGAGTCAGGAGAGGGAGGGGGGGAGTCAGGAGAGGGAGGGGGGGAGTCAGGAGAGGGAGGGGGGGGAGTCAGGAGAGGGAGGGGGGGGAGGGGGGGAGTCAGGAGAGGGAGGGGGGAGTCAGGGGGGGGAGTCAGGAGAGGGAGGGGGAGGGAGTCAGGAGAGGGAGGGGGAGGGAGTCAGGAGAGGGAGGGGGGGAAGTCAGGAGAGGGAGGGGGGGAGTCAGGAGAGGGAGGGGGGGAGTCAGGAGAGGGAGGGGGGGAGTCAGGAGAGGGAGGGGGAGGGAGTCAGGAGAGGGACGGGGGGGAGTCACGAGAGGGAGGGGGGAGTCAGGAGAGGGGGGGGAGAGAGAGGGAGTCAGGAGAGAGAGGGAGTCAGGAGAGGGGGGGGAAGAGAGAGGGAGTCAGGAGAGAGAGGGGGGGGATTCAGGAGAGGGGGGGAAAGCCCACTGACTGACACACACACTCACTGACTGACTGACACACACTTCCCCCCTCAGTCAGCTCAGCACCAAACACGGGGGGGGGCACGGAGCTGTGAACAGGGGGGGTGGGGGACGGAGCTGTGAGCGGGGGGGGACATGGGGGAACAAAGCATTGAATGGGGTGGGGGAATCGGAGCTGTGAACAGTGGGGAGAGGGAGGCGCAGCTCGGAACAGCTGTGAAGAGGGGGGGAAGGGAGTTGAGAGGGAGGAGGGGGGAGCCAGAAGATTACATCTCGGGCAACGCCAGGTATATCAGCTAGTAATATATATTATCTGTAACTGTGCATGCAATGTATTGTGTATATAATCTATACCCTGTTCACTTATGTAACTGTATTTGTAACCATGTATTATTTGTCATCTTAACTCTATGCCCAGGACATGCAGCAGGCCCCGGGTATACGGCGGGTTCCGTTCCAGAGGCCCGCCGTATAGTGAAAATCGCCGGAAAGTGGATCCCACGATTTTCAGTGCTGCGCATGCGCAAACGGCATTTTCGTCGTTCTGCGTGCGTGCAACCGGCGGTCTGCGTGTGCAACCGGTGGTCTGTGCATGCGTGCCGGGCGCACCCGCTCGTTCTGCGCATGCGTGATTTTAAATTCAACATGGCGGCCCCCTTCTTGGTGCCGCCGTATCAGCGGATCGCCGAAAAGCGGAGTGCCGAGAAACGGGGCCATGCTGTACTTGAAAACGAGCGGTAACTCTCAATGTGTTACTTCGTGGTAAAACATTTTATAAATAAATAAAATTGCATTGCTGCCCCCTCTGCTAGCCTGTTGTGGCTATATCCTACTATTGTGATGCATGTTTGCGCCATCTATTAGCTACATGCTTCATCCATTCCAATACTTATCAATAATAGATATTCTCCGCCACATTAACCCTATACTTGATAGCATCATCATATTTACAGTGGTGTGTAAAAGAAAGTACACCCTCTTTGAATTCTATGATTTTACATATCAGGACATAACAATCATCTGTTTCTTAGCATGTCTTAAAATGAGGTAAATACAACCTCAGATGAACAACAACACATGACATATTACACCGTGTCATGATTTATTTAACAAAAATAAAGCCAAAATCGAGAAGCAATGTGTGAAAAACTTTGAGGATTCGCCATCCTGGCGAGATCCATTATTAATCTATACTATATTTCAGAAAGTTTGTTTGTTTGTCCAGCTATACAAATTCACATGCTTAATCCTAGAGCCACCAAACTTGTCATGCTATCTAATAGGATCAAAAGGAAGAGCGTATGTGGAATTTTGGTATGTTTGACCTGTGGTTTCATATAATATATCTATATCTATATTTTTGAAACCATTGTATGTCCGTCTCTAGGGGCAATCTGATTGGTCCGTCGGTCTGTCACTCAGCCTCCGGCCAATCAAATTGCTCCCTTGGCCCGCCCGCCCTCGCACACCTCTCATTGGTCACACTCACCAGCCACTGACACCGCTACCCACGGGCATCGCCGCACGCTCCTCGGTGCCACCGCCTCACCTCTCCCCCTCACAGCAAACCCCAGCCTCCCCGGCGCCTCCAGCAACACTACCCACGAGCAGCAGCGCCTGCTCCTCGGCGCCGCCGCCTCACCTGCAGGAGGGACCCCCCACATGCCTTCTGCAGCTCTCCGGGCTCAGCTCTCCGTGCAGCTCCCCCCCTCTCTCCCTCCACATGCCCTCTGTGCTCTCCGTGCAGTTCCCCCCCCCCCTCTTTCCCTCCACATGCCCTCTGTGCTCTCCGTGCAGTTCCCCCCCCCCCACACTCTCTCCCTCCCCACCCTCTCTCCCTCCACATGCCCTCTGTGCTCTCCGTCCGGCTCCCGTCCGATCCCCGCCACTGCCTAGCAGATGACTTGAGCTGGGGTGCGACTCCCCTGGGCTGCAGGAGGAAGCTGCTGCCGGCTATATGCTCTAAGGTAAGCAGCTCCCCCCCCCACACACATTCCTTCCTCTCCGTCCTCATCCCTCCGTCCCTCCTCCAACACACACATATACACACACACACACACGTAGACACAAACACATGTAGACACACACACATATGTAGACACACACACGTAGACACACACATACACACGTAGACACACACATACACACATATATACACACACACACATATGTAGACACACACATACACACACATGTAGACACACACACACACATATGTAGACACACACACACATACACATATGTAGACACACACACACACATGTAGACACACACACACACACATGTAGACACACACACATGTACACACACACACATGTACACACACAAACACACATGTACGTACACACACACACATACACACACACGCACACACACACATACACACACACACACACGTAGACACACACACGTAGACACACACACACGTAGACACACACACACGTAGACACACACACACGTAGACACACACACACGTAGACACACACACACGTAGACACACACACACGTAGACACACACACACATGTAGACACACACACTCACGTAGACACACACACACACGTAGACACACACACACGTAGACACACACACACACACGTAGACACACACACACACGTAGACACACACACACACGTACACACACACATGTACGTACACACACACACACACATACACACACGTACACACACACACGTAGACACACACACACACGTAGACACACACACACGTAGACACACACACACGTAGACACACACACACGTAGACACACACACACACGTAGACACACACACACACGTAGACACACACACACACGTAGACACACACACACACGTAGACACACACACACGTAGACACACACACACACGTAGACACACACACACACGTAGACACACACACACACGTAGACACACACGTAGACACACACATGTACGTACACACACACACACACACGTACACACACACACGTACACACACACACACACACACGCGTAGACACACACACACACGTAGACACACACACACACGTAGACACACACACACACACGTACACACACACACACACACGTACACACACACACACGTACAGTAGAGGCAACGTTTATTCTAACATTTGCCGTAAACTAGCCGGGTTACATTCTGGGTATGTGCTGGGTATGTTCTGGGCTAGTTTGAGGCACGTTTAAGGCATTTCGGCATTGACTAACGACCCATAGGATTAACACAGCAGGGATCCCTGGCAGTCCAATTCAGTTTGAATGGGACTGCCAGGGACCCCTGCTGTTAATCTGATAGGCCATTAATCAATGCAGAAATGCTGGGGCTAGTTTAAGGAAAGTTTAAGGCATGTATTCAGAATGTACCTGGGTGTTTCCTGGGTTTTTTGGGGAATTGCCACTGGTTTTTATTAGAATAAGAGTTGCCTCTACTGTAGACATACACATGGAGAAGTATCAGCTAGCAATTCTCCAGCAATCCGGTGACATTCCAGGTTTTATCAGAAGAAAAACTAAAAACTGTAGGGTGGACACAGATTATATACCTGTGTAACCCTATTCTTAACATTGAATACAGACTATTGGTGAACAATTAACTGTATCCAATCCCTAACGTGGAGACACAAATTAACCCATGCCCCCCAGCTAATTAGCCCATGTGTACTGGGACTCTATGGGTAGCCCCATAATTAAATCAGGGGCAACGACCAGTCTACCAAATGAAGTATCTGCATTGTTTGTAGGTGTAGACATAACACTTACAAACCACTCCAGTTTGATTCTCCACCCTCAGGTAACAATTAGAGTGGCAGTCTGTTGATTAGTACTTGGTCTGTTGATTAGTACTTAGTATAAACAATCAGGCAGTTAACTTTTGATCACAGTGCTTAGGCTCAATCAGCCAGCTGCCCTTCATGACCTATTAGCATAGCAGATGGAGTCTGCATTTTCAGGGCAGATCCAAAATACCATACATATACACTTTAATATCTACACATATTAATAGGTTCCATTCTGGTGGGCTCAGTTGGTCGAAATTTGCCAGTTCTTAATGCCTACAGTGACTCCACACATTGGCCAAATATCAACTCTCTGCGACCTCCAGAACTGGAGATACAGAAATGCACTTTAAAACATTAAAATACAGGATTATAATGAAACGTGGGAACAGGGGAACATACATTTTCTTGACATGACAAGGTGTAAGCCACATTCCTGGACCGCAGTCCAGTTAACCCCTTGCCTCCCTGGTGAGGTCAGGGGGTGGCCATATGTGGTGCAACCCCTTTAATACCGGGCCAACCCCCTCTCCCTCTACATATATACACATACACACACATACACACACACACACACACACACACACACACACACACACACATGTATACACATACGTGTACACACACGTATACACACACATGTACACACACATGTAGACACGTATACACACACACACACGTGTAAACACACACATGTAGACACATAGACACACGTATGCACACACACACACACACACACACGTATGCACACACACACACACGTATGCACACACACGTATGCACACGTATGCACACACACACACACACATATGCACACACACACACGTATGCACACACACACACGTATGCACACACACACACACACGTATACACACACACACACGTATACACACACACGTACACACACACATGTACAAACACACACACGTACACACACACACACACGTGTACACACACACACACACACGTGTACACACACACCCACAAGTATACACGCACATGTATACACACGCACACACGTTATATATATATATATATATCACACAGACACACAGACACACACATCAGCACCTTCCCCATCGACACACCCAGATCAGCATCCCCACATCAACACCAAACCCTCCCAAATCAGCACCCCGATACAATCACCATCAGTACAGCCACAGCAGCAGTACCGCCGTGGGCCGCGTGGACCACTCCCCACCCAACCACCCAAATGCCACCCCCACACCACAAACATCCCGGGCAACGCCGGGGATCTCAGCTAGTATCCTATAAATCAGTGATTTCTAACAGGGAGTTTGTGAGGTGTCTTCAAGGGGTTGTTCAAAATAATGTAATGGTGAGTCCCAGACCGTATAGGGAGCCCGTGTGGGGACTGTGCACTTAGGCCCCAACTACCCCTTAGTGTGTGCAAACCGCATGGGTGGTATAACGGTCAATGATTCCGCTTCCAAAGTCACGCTCCACAATGCCTTGCTACTGTGGATACAGAGTTTTGTGGTGAGTGACTTTGGAAGCTGCTGCAATTGACACGTATATCCCCCATGCTAAGGTACAGTTTGGGGTCTTACTAAGTGTGCAGTCTTTACACAAGGGGCTGGTATCCCATTTTGTGGAGTCTGGCTATGTCACATCACCCCACACCTCGCTGCCGTACAGAAGGAGGATGGGTGTGATGATGCAGTTGAATATTTTCATCCAGACTCTTATTGGTGAAGGAAATTGTCAACACCAAATTCACACTACTTTATCTAGCTAGAGATAAGTGAACCACACTTTTATTTGCATACTACCCTTTTGGTGTTTTTTCTAAATTTCATATATATATATATATGTATATATACTTAGTTAAGTTATGGTGAGTAAAAAAAGTGACAAAACCCTTCACAGCAAAGCATATAGCAAATGTAAATATACTGTATGCTCATTTGCATGTCTTAGGCGGGTCTGCAACCCCGCCTTTCACCATTATCACCCAGCACACAGCACTTCCACTGCAGCAAGGGATTCTGGGAAATGACATGCAAATGAGCACACAGTGCCACTTTTTGCTTCAAAAACCATTTTATACATGGGTCCCTATAGGCTTAAGCTTGCTGCATGGTCACAGCTTTGAGCACAGCCAGGGATAAGATGCATAGCCAGAAAACCCACCCACAGACAGCTGTTTCAACCTTAATGGGTCTCATCAGTGTGGGGTTGGTTAATTGGCTATGCAATGAAGCAATGAGGATGGGGTTTACCATACTTAGTTAAGTTAGGGTGAGTAAAAAAAGTGACAAAAACCCTCCACAGCAAAGCATATAGCGAATATACTGTATGCTCATTTGCATGTCTTAGCCTAAGGCCCCGCTCCCTCAGTCAGCGCGCCCGCACGGCAGATAGGCGGGGCGCTGACAGACACAGATCGCGATATGCGGTCTGTAGGGAGCCGGGAGCGGGAGGGGGGTGGGAGTGGGAGGGAGGGGGGTGGGATCTTATCATGGTGCAGTCCACCCCCCACACACACATACACACATACACACATATACACATACATACATACATACACACTCACACACTTTAACCCGCAGCTCCTTCCCTGCTCCCCGCCCAAGGCGCCTCCCATCTAGCTCCTTCCCTCCCCTCCTCCCCATTGGCTGACTCGCGTACCACGTGACGCGTCAGCACCGAAAATCACTAGGATCTTGCAGCATCGGCCGGCTGACACGTCACAGTACGTAGTCAGCCATGCCGGAAGGAGGCAGCGGGGGCAGGGACCATTCGGGCAAGGGTCTGGTTTTCCGCGACCGTGCGCCCCGCCGGCCGCAGCGGGTTTGCAGCCTTAGGCAGGTCTGCAACCCCGCCTTTTCCCAGAATCCCTTGCTGCAGTGGAAGTGCTGTGTGCTGGGTGATAATGGTGAAAGGCGGGGTTGCAGACCTGCCTAAGACATGCAAATGAGCATACAGTATATTTACATTTGATTATACATATATATTTGTTGTGTGGAGGAGTCCATTTCACTTATTTTTGTGATGTTTCTTGATTATTTGTCAATTTCCCAGCCCTGTGAATATTGATGTCCACTTGTTTCTTGTTCACTCTAAATATTCTTGTTGAGATATTGCACTTGTAGATATAGTGTTTTATCTCATTGAGATTTGCTCTATACCTGAATTTAGATTTTATTCACTAAAAATAACACTTGTCACTGTTTGTTGGAGAGCGCTATCCTAGCACTTTGTCTTTTGAAGTAGAAAAGATGCAAGGTATGTAAACATATAACACATGGATTCTATAATAGGTTATTATAATATAGTAACTGTAATGATTATTAAAAAAAAAAAGAGGCTGTGTGTGCCGTGTTCTAACTCAAAGTTCCTTGTGCATTATCACTGCAATTGTATTTTTATTTTTATGATTTTAATTGAATGAAAGACTTTTGAGAGTAACTGCATTTAGATACATATATTTTGGATTGTAAAGTATCTTAATTTAGTTATCATAAGTCAATTGTATCAAGTATTCCAACTGATACTATGGAAATTATATATATATATATATATATACTCTCAAAAGTCTTTCATTCAAAATCATACACATTCAAATACAATTTCAGTGACAAAATGCAAAGAAGTTTCACTTACAACACGCGTGCTCGGCACTCGCACCTTTTTTTTCTTACATTTTCGTTTGAATATCTTTTGCACCGTTATTTAGGGCACGTTTTGTTAAACAGTTGTAATTGCAGTGTAGCACAAATGAGGGCAAATGATGTGACATTACAGCAGAAACGTCTGTTCCTATTTTAATCAGCCATGTTAGTCAGTCTAGTGTAAGTTGTATATTTACCCCTTTTGTAGATGTTAGTGGTCAGATAGTCATAGGATACCAATGGCTAGCTGACCCCTTTAGCCACTAAAGGGTTAATATATCACAAAGCACAACAAGACGTATTTGATGAGAAAAATGTCATCTTCTATTGTATGTGCTCACTTTGTAATAAGTCATACCTACAGAACAGAACAATATTTGAAGAACATTGATACAGGGAGTAATGTGATTTCCATTACTGGTGTGAGGAGGAAATATTTATTTCCACTTATGAAACATAATTGTAAAATGATTTATTGGGGTGTTTCATTGCCTTTCTCTGGGTTAATGTAAATATAGCAATGTAACTTTGATTATGTTCAGTATCTGCTCAAGTAGAATTTTATAAAGGTTGAACTCGATTAACCTGTTGTCACGAGAGCTTGCGACAGGCTGTAATTGACACCAAAAACTATATATATAAATATATATATATACCTGGGTTTGAACTGGGACGAGACTTAAGATATAATAAAGTGATTTTATTCCTTGATAAAGGTGAACACAGCAAATATGTACAAATAACACGCAAAATATAGACACTTACTTAAAAGATGAAAATAATGAAAACAGTCCCAGCTGGACTGGCAGTTTCATGCAGCAATCAGCCCAAGACATTGCATGGCATTTCTTCTCAGCAATCAAGATGGTAAAGCACAACAGGCCTGATGACATGCAGGCCTGAAGATCATTTGCATGCAGAACAATGGACAACATGAACAACATGGTTAAAGGGTGGCTTTGACTTATATATCATTTTAACCCTGGTACCCCAGTTTACGGCCCCGTGCCGTCTAGTAAAATCCTCTTTGAAGCTTTTGAAGCTAGGTGGTCAGTGTGAAAAGTTCCACTTCCTCTGGTTAATTCCTTTTGTCCGTTGGGCCAAGCATAAGCAATTAGCCACTTAGTCTTTGATGATCAGGTTTGTAAATTCTAGCCTTTCCCTGCTCATCACAACAGGGGTTCCTCAGACTCAACCAAAATTTCATATTTACTGCAAATCATTGCATAACTTCCGTTCCGTAATACACACAGTCCGGTGAGATATATTAATACGGCCGGTGGCACCTGACGGTCGCAGAAAGACCAAAAATTACATTGTAATATGAACATTAATAGAGATATTAATATCTGGCATTTAGCAGCAGGTACCTATAAAGGGTTTAGACTCCCCAAGATCGGCTGACTCCCGCCAATACACTTATGTAATTCTTAGCCGGTTCAGCCAAGGACATCTCATAGTATTCTTATATTTAATAAAGTTACTCACTTTTGATATCCTGTTGGGGGTAGCCCCCCCCCCCCCCTGGCCCCATCAATAAAACCTTTTGAAGTGGGCTATTGGCTTTTCGCATAACCAATTAGGTAATTACTTCTTGAGCTCTGTATCACACCTAGCTCAGACTCCTCTTTTGATATGCAAGCTTCCTCTCTGGAAATGCATATCAAAACGTGAATACTCATATGAGGCACCATTTGGTTCCTTACGCATTACAAAGACAGGCATTCTGCCTGTACATTAGCACACCATTAGCATTCTGCCTGTGTATTTCAAAAACTGCAAAAAGTCACTTTATCAAAAATATATGTCCCTCTTATGACAAAGTTATATTTTTAATATGTGTGTACTTGGGGGGTGACCCGGAGGCTGTACCCCAAGGCTCAGAATACCTTGCTGGCAGGCAAGACAGGTTAAAATATTCCCCTCATGTTCCAGACATCCCTGCCCTGCAGCTATTCCTCATAAGAGGCCACCCATACAAGGCAATCCACTTACACGCTGACACAGGCAGTTGCAGGCCCATGAGGCAAAGGGAATACACAAATAACGCATTAACTAGGCGACTGGGCTTACACCATTAACCCCTGATGACCCAGTGTGTGTGTTATGCAGGTACTGATTAACCCAGACATTACAATGGGACAGGGACACAGGGGAGAATACATTTACAGGTTATAACAAGGGTAAAATCACATTTCTGGGCCTCAGCCCAGTTAACCCCTTGTCTCCCTGGCGACGTTAGAGGGGGGCCCTTGGGGGGTAACCCCGTTAACCCCGGGCCAAACCCTCCCTACCGCCACACCTCCCCTGCTCAAGGGCCCCTGGTACCCCAGCGGCCTCCCCATGGCCCTGGGATACCACTGGCGCTCTTGACGCACTCAATACGTCCTGAGGGATTGGCCTGGCAAAATTGTCCTCCAGCATTGACCAGTACACAGTGGATTGTAAAGTCCAGTTCCTGCAAAGCCGGGCATTCTCCTTTGCCTCCCTCTGCCCCAGCAGGAGACCAGCTATATAGCACAGACCGTCGCTTTCCTGTCAACCAAGTCTGGGACAGGGTTATGTCACTATTCTGTAGGGACCCTACCTGCCCTGGCTCTGTGCCCACCCGTAGCTGCTCCGCTATACTCCTGACTCTCCTCCCTGGGTGCCTATCTACCCATAGCCCTTCCTTTGGGGACCCGGGGGAATCTGTCAGGGGGGGTCACTCCTGGCCCGTCATAGCAAGGGACTTTCTGCCTACCTAGCCCATCCCTAGCTTCTGCCAGCTGCCTGACACCCCACTGACCTCCTATCTCCCCCTGCTCCACGATGCCTTCCTGCCTAGCCTCCCCTAGGCCCAGCACCTCAGCCTGCTGCTTACCTCCCTGCAGCCCACCTGCACTCCTCTCCTCCCTGGGCAATCCTTCCCTAGACCCTGGAACTACCTGAGTGCACCTACCTCCCTGAACTTGTCTCCCCCTTACCAGGGATGAGTCAGGGGCACCTCTCCAGATGCAACCGCCTTAGCGCTTGGCTGGCAGGTATATCTGGGGTGGTACAAGCCTGCCACTGCCCCGGATACCCCCAGCCCATAGCTAGGCTGCAACAGGGGGTTGCTGATCTGAGAAACCCCCTGGGGCTCTGCCAGGGTAACGGGAAACTCTAGCGTCACTACCTGATGCTTTCCCTCCCTGGCTACCACTAGCCCTCCTTCTCTCACTGAGATCTGCTGCTGGCTACCTACCTGCAGCCTCCCCTCACTCCGCTTCTCCCTAGCTAATCCTAGCCTGGACCCTAGGGACACCTGAGTGAGGCCATCTCCCTGACACTGTCTCCCCATTACCGGGGATGAGCCCAGGGGCATCTCTCCAGATGCAACCGCCTTAGCTCTTGGCTGGCAGGTAATCTGGGGGTGGTCTAACTGTGCCACAAACCCTGGTACCTCCAGCCCATAGCAAGGCTGCAACAGGGGGTTGCTGATCTGAGACACCCCCTGAGGCTTTGCCAGGGTAACGGGGAAAACTGGCTGGCTCACTCGCTGCCTTCCCTCCCCGGTTCCCACTGGCCCACCCAACCCTCTCCCAGGCGATCCTACCCTAGAGCTGGGTGCTAACGGGGCTAGCCCCTCTCCCTGAAGCTGTGCCCCCATTACCGGAGGTGAGCTCAGGGTTGCTGGTGCAGATGCACCCACCTTAGCTCCTGGCTGGCAGGTAATCTGGGGGTGGTCTAACTGTGCCACAACCCCTGGTACCTCCAGCCCATAGCAAGGCTGCAACAGTGGGACTCTTAACTGAGAGTCCCCTTGCTGCTCTGCCCAGGTAATGGGGAAGCCTGGCGGCCCTACAAGCTGCCCTTCCTTCCCCTCCCCTGAGAACTGATGCTGGCTGCCTACCTGCAGCCTCCCCTCACTCCGCTTCTCCCTAGCTAATCCTAACCTGGATCCTAGGGACACCTGGGTGAGGCCATCTCCCTGACACTGTCTCCCCATTACCGGGGATGAGCTCAGGGTTGCTGGTGCAGATGCACCCACCTTAGCTCCTGGCTGGCAGATAATCCGGGGGCGGTCTAACTTTGCCACAACCCCGGATACCTCCAGCCCATAGCAAGGCTGCTACAGTGGGACTCTTAACTGAGGGTCCCCTTGCCGCTCCGCCAAGGTAATGGGGAAATCTGGCTGGCTCACTGGCTGCCTTCCCTCCCCGGTTCCCACTGGCCCACCCAACCCCCTCCCAGGCAATCCTACCCTAGAGCTGGGTGCCAACGGGACGAGCCCCTCTCCCTGAAGCTGTGCCCCCATTACCGGAGGTGAGCTCAGGGTTGCTGGTGCAGATGCACCCACCTTAGCTCCTGGCTGGCAGGTAATCTGGGGGTGGTCTAATTTTGCCACAACCCCGGATACCTCCAGCCCATAGCAAGGCTGCAACAGTGGGACTCTTAACTGAGAGTCCCCTTGCCGCTCCGCCAAGGTAATGGGGAAATCTGGCTGGCTCACTTGCTGCCCTTCCTTCCCCTCCCCTGGTACCCCTATCTCCTGCCACCCCCCGGTCACCCCTATAGTGAAACAACAGGGTACAGTCATAGGGAAAAATAAGTCAGGGTCAGTCTGCGACTTGGTCTGGCTTACCTCGCTGGTCCCCGCAGAGACCGCCGCCTTCGTTGGTCCCAATTGCAGGGGGACTGGAGCGGCCGCCGCCGGCCCCATCTGGGCTGGGCAGCACCGGGCCACTGCCGCAGCAGCGCCCGGGTTGGGTACAGGTAAAACGGTGCAGGACAAGGGTCCCAGGTCTTTGTGGAGGAACACAGCTCCATGCAAACTTGGTAAAATAACCCCCTCCCGCAAACCCTGTCCCTCCTCCCAAATAAAACTGCCGCCGGCAGGATGCCGGAGTGGCGGCTTTTCCTCTGCCGCCACCGCTGGTTCTCCGCCGGGATCAGGTGGATGGCCGCTGCTCTCCGCCGCTGTTGCTGATGCAGCCCGTCCAGGTTCTCCAGGAGACGTCCCGCGGAGGGTTGTCGCCCCGGCTGGGCGGGAGCCATCAGAGGATGCCGCTAACTGGGTCATCTTTTCCGCAGCTCGTGAGCGTTGGCCCTGAGGGGCTTCTTCGCCTGACCGCGCACGGTCAGGGCACTGGGCATTATTGTGGCCCATTTGTTGGCAGTGCCGCAGCGACTGCCGGTGCTTCTCCGCCACCGGTGGACTAACCCCAGCAAGGGGCAACGGAGTCCAGAGCGGAGTTGCCTGAGCGCCGGGCTCATTCCAGAGCTTCTCCGCCGCCGGTGGACTAACCCCAGCCAGGGGCAACGGAGTCCAGAGCGGAGTTGCTGGAGCGCCGGGCTCTGGGAGGGGATAAGCGAGTCTGATCATCGCCAGCTTCAGCTGCTCGAGCCGCTCTGCTGGGGACATCTCTTCCTGCGCCAACAACAGGGCCAGCAATTCTGGGAAAAATGGACTGGCCGCCGCAACGGCCAATACCTCTCCTGGTGCAAGACTGCCGTGGTTTCCAAGGCCACCAGCTCCCTCCACAAGTCTCTGCCGTCCCGGAGCTGGGTCCCTTCCCTGCTCTCCGGGCGGTGTGAGGGTTACAGCAGCTGCAGCTGTGGATCTTTGCTCAGCCTGCCGGGTTTCATGCTCACCGATTGCTGTCTCTCTCTCAGCCTTGCTGGCTGCTGGTCCCCGCGCCGACTTGATGCACTCCTCTGGTCTCGGTGCCCGGCTCCAGTCAGACGGATGGCCGGCACTTTGGTTCTGGAGGCAATGCTTCTCACAAGTAGGGGAACAGTGAGGAGGTGCCATATCTTGTGTTATATGTTGTACACTGTGTGTTCAATATCTTTAGTCCCAGGAACTTGCAATTACCATCAAGTTCCCACTGGATCACAGTACCCCGCAGAATACTGTAATCCAGGTCCAGTTCAGTCCCGCCAGCTGCCACCAGTTAATTACAAGCCTGTCACGAGAGCTTGCGACAGGCTGTAATTGACACCAAAAACTATATATATAAATATATATATATACCTGGGTTTGAACTGGGACGAGACTTAAGATATAATAAAGTGATTTTATTCCTTGATAAAGGTGAACACAGCAAATATGTACAAATAACACGCAAAATATAGACACTTACTTAAAAGATGAAAATAATGAAAACAGTCCCAGCTGGACTGGCAGTTTCATGCAGCAATCAGCCCAAGACATTGCATGGCATTTCTTCTCAGCAATCAAGATGGTAAAGCACAACAGGCCTGATGACATGCAGGCCTGAAGATCATTTGCATGCAGAACAATGGACAACATGAACAACATGGTTAAAGGGTGGCTTTGACTTATATATCATTTTAACCCTGGTACCCCAGTTTACGGCCCCGTGCCGTCTAGTAAAATCCTCTTTGAAGCTTTTGAAGCTAGGTGGTCAGTGTGAAAAGTTCCACTTCCTCTGGTTAATTCCTTTTGTCCGTTGGGCCAAGCATAAGCAATTAGCCACTTAGTCTTTGATGATCAGGTTTGTAAATTCTAGCCTTTCCCTGCTCATCACAACAGGGGTTCCTCAGACTCAACCAAAATTTCATATTTACTGCAAATCATTGCATAACTTCCGTTCCGTAATACACACAGTCCGGTGAGATATATTAATACGGCCGGTGGCACCTGACGGTCGCAGAAAGACCAAAAATTACATTGTAATATGAACATTAATAGAGATATTAATATCTGGCATTTAGCAGCAGGTACCTATAAAGGGTTTAGACTCCCCAAGATCGGCTGACTCCCGCCAATACACTTATGTAATTCTTAGCCGGTTCAGCCAAGGACATCTCATAGTATTCTTATATTTAATAAAGTTACTCACTTTTGATATCCTGTTGGGGGTAGCCCCCCCCCCCCCCTGGCCCCATCAATAAAACCTTTTGAAGTGGGCTATTGGCTTTTCGCATAACCAATTAGGTAATTACTTCTTGAGCTCTGTATCACACCTAGCTCAGACTCCTCTTTTGATATGCATTTCCAGAGAGGAAGCTTGCATATCAAAACGTGAATACTCATATGAGGCACCATTTGGTTCCTTACGCATTACAAAGACAGGCATTCTGCCTGTACATTAGCACACCATTAGCATTCTGCCTGTGTATTTCAAAAACTGCAAAAAGTCACTTTATCAAAAATATATGTCCCTCTTATGACAAAGTTATATTTTTAATATGTGTGTACTTGGGGGGTGACCCGGAGGCTGTACCCCAAGGCTCAGAATACCTTGCTGGCAGGCAAGACAGGTTAAAATATTCCCCTCATGTTCCAGACATCCCTGCCCTGCAGCTATTCCTCATAAGAGGCCACCCATACAAGGCAATCCACTTACACGCTGACACAGGCAGTTGCAGGCCCATGAGGCAAAGGGAATACACAGATAACGCATTAACTAGCCCACTGGGCTTACACCATTAACCCCTGATGACCCAGTGTGTGTGTTATGCAGGTACTGATTAACCCAGACATTACAATGGGACAGGGACACAGGGGAGAATACATTTACAGGTTATAACAAGGGTAAAATCACATTTCTGGGCCTCAGCCCAGTTAACCCCTTGTCTCCCTGGCGACGTTAGAGGGGGGCCCTTGGGGGGTAACCCCGTTAACCCCGGGCCAAACCCTCCCTACCGCCACACCTCCCCTGCTCAAGGGCCCCTGGTACCCCAGCGGCCTCCCCATGGCCCTGGGATACCACTGGCGCTCTTGACGCACTCAATACGTCCTGAGGGATTGGCCTGGCAAAATTGTCCTCCAGCATTGACCAGTACACAGTGGATTGTAAAGTCCAGTTCCTGCAAAGCCGGGCATTCTCCTTTGCCTCCCTCTGCCCCAGCAGGAGACCAGCTATATAGCACAGACCGTCGCTTTCCTGTCAACCAAGTCTGGGACAGGGTTATGTCACTATTCTGTAGGGACCCTACCTGCCCTGGCTCTGTGCCCACCCGTAGCTGCTCCGCTATACTCCTGACTCTCCTCCCTGGCTGCCGATCTACCCATAGCCCTTCCTTTGGGGACCCGGGGGAATCTGTCAGGGGGGTCACTCCTGGCCCGTCATAGCAAGGGACTTTCTGCCTACCTAGCCCATCCCTAGCTTCTGCCAGCTGCCTGACACCCCACTGACCTCCTATCTCCCCCTGCTCCACGATGCCTTCCTGCCTAGCCTCCCCTAGGCCCAGCACCTCAGCCTGCTGCTTACCTCCCTGCAGCCCACCTGCACTCCTCTCCTCCCTGGGCAATCCTTCCCTAGACCCTGGAACTACCTGAGTGCACCTACCTCCCTGAACTTGTCTCCCCCTTACCAGGGATGAGCTCAGGGGCACCTCTCCAGATGCAACCGCCTTAGCGCTTGGCTGGCAGGTATATCTGGGGTGGTACAAGCCTGCCACTGCCCCGGATACCCCCAGCCCATAGCTAGGCTGCAACAGGGGGTTGCTGATCTGAGAAACCCCCTGGGGCTCTGCCAGGGTAACGGGAAACTCTAGCGTCACTACCTGATGCTTTCCCTCCCTGGCTACCACTAGCCCTCCTTCTCTCACTGAGATCTGCTGCTGGCTACCTACCTGCAGCCTCCCCTCACTCCGCTTCTCCCTAGCTAATCCTAGCCTGGACCCTAGGGACACCTGAGTGAGGCCATCTCCCTGACACTGTCTCCCCATTACCGGGGATGAGCCCAGGGGCATCTCTCCAGATGCAACCGCCTTAGCTCTTGGCTGGCAGGTAATCTGGGGGTGGTCTAACTGTGCCACAAACCCTGGTACCTCCAGCCCATAGCAAGGCTGCAACAGGGGGTTGCTGATCTGAGACACCCCCTGAGGCTTTGCCAGGGTAACGGGGAAAACTGGCTGGCTCACTCGCTGCCTTCCCTCCCCGGTTCCCACTGGCCCACCCAACCCTCTCCCAGGCGATCCTACCCTAGAGCTGGGTGCTAACGGGGCTAGCCCCTCTCCCTGAAGCTGTGCCCCCATTACCGGAGGTGAGCTCAGGGTTGCTGGTGCAGATGCACCCACCTTAGCTCCTGGCTGGCAGGTAATCTGGGGGTGGTCTAACTGTGCCACAACCCCTGGTACCTCCAGCCCATAGCAAGGCTGCAACAGTGGGACTCTTAACTGAGAGTCCCCTTGCTGCTCTGCCCAGGTAATGGGGAAGCCTGGCGGCCCTACAAGCTGCCCTTCCTTCCCCTCCCCTGAGAACTGATGCTGGCTGCCTACCTGCAGCCTCCCCTCACTCCGCTTCTCCCTAGCTAATCCTAACCTGGATCCTAGGGACACCTGGGTGAGGCCATCTCCCTGACACTGTCTCCCCATTACCGGGGATGAGCTCAGGGTTGCTGGTGCAGATGCACCCACCTTAGCTCCTGGCTGGCAGATAATCCGGGGGCGGTCTAACTTTGCCACAACCCCGGATACCTCCAGCCCATAGCAAGGCTGCTACAGTGGGACTCTTAACTGAGGGTCCCCTTGCCGCTCCGCCAAGGTAATGGGGAAATCTGGCTGGCTCACTGGCTGCCTTCCCTCCCCGGTTCCCACTGGCCCACCCAACCCCCTCCCAGGCAATCCTACCCTAGAGCTGGGTGCCAACGGGACGAGCCCCTCTCCCTGAAGCTGTGCCCCCATTACCGGAGGTGAGCTCAGGGTTGCTGGTGCAGATGCACCCACCTTAGCTCCTGGCTGGCAGGTAATCTGGGGGTGGTCTAATTTTGCCACAACCCCGGATACCTCCAGCCCATAGCAAGGCTGCAACAGTGGGACTCTTAACTGAGAGTCCCCTTGCCGCTCCGCCAAGGTAATGGGGAAATCTGGCTGGCTCACTTGCTGCCCTTCCTTCCCCTCCCCTGGTACCCCTATCTCCTGCCACCCCCCGGTCACCCCTATAGTGAAACAACAGGGTACAGTCATAGGGAAAAATAAGTCAGGGTCAGTCTGCGACTTGGTCTGGCTTACCTCGCTGGTCCCCGCAGAGACCGCCGCCTTCGTTGGTCCCAATTGCAGGGGGACTGGAGCGGCCGCCGCCGGCCCCATCTGGGCTGGGCAGCACCGGGCCACTGCCGCAGCAGCGCCCGGGTTGGGTACAGGTAAAACGGTGCAGGACAAGGGTCCCAGGTCTTTGTGGAGGAACACAGCTCCATGCAAACTTGGTAAAATAACCCCCTCCCGCAAACCCTGTCCCTCCTCCCAAATAAAACTGCCGCCGGCAGGATGCCGGAGTGGCGGCTTTTCCTCTGCCGCCACCGCTGGTTCTCCGCCGGGATCAGGTGGATGGCCGCTGCTCTCCGCCGCTGTTGCTGATGCAGCCCGTCCAGGTTCTCCAGGAGACGTCCCGCGGAGGGTTGTCGCCCCGGCTGGGCGGGAGCCATCAGAGGATGCCGCTAACTGGGTCATCTTTTCCGCAGCTCGTGAGCGTTGGCCCTGAGGGGCTTCTTCGCCTGACCGCGCACGGTCAGGGCACTGGGCATTATTGTGGCCCATTTGTTGGCAGTGCCGCAGCGACTGCCGGTGCTTCTCCGCCACCGGTGGACTAACCCCAGCAAGGGGCAACGGAGTCCAGAGCGGAGTTGCCTGAGCGCCGGGCTCATTCCAGAGCTTCTCCGCCGCCGGTGGACTAACCCCAGCCAGGGGCAACGGAGTCCAGAGCGGAGTTGCTGGAGCGCCGGGCTCTGGGAGGGGATAAGCGAGTCTGATCATCGCCAGCTTCAGCTGCTCGAGCCGCTCTGCTGGGGACATCTCTTCCTGCGCCAACAACAGGGCCAGCAATTCTGGGAAAAATGGACTGGCCGCCGCAACGGCCAATACCTCTCCTGGTGCAAGACTGCCGTGGTTTCCAAGGCCACCAGCTCCCTCCACAAGTCTCTGCCGTCCCGGAGCTGGGTCCCTTCCCTGCTCTCCGGGCGGTGTGAGGGTTACAGCAGCTGCAGCTGTGGATCTTTGCTCAGCCTGCCGGGTTTCATGCTCACCGATTGCTGTCTCTCTCTCAGCCTTGCTGGCTGCTGGTCCCCGCGCCGACTTGATGCACTCCTCTGGTCTCGGTGCCCGGCTCCAGTCAGACGGATGGCCGGCACTTTGGTTCTGGAGGCAATGCTTCTCACAAGTAGGGGAACAGTGAGGAGGTGCCATATCTTGTGTTATATGTTGTACACTGTGTGTTCAATATCTTTAGTCCCAGGAACTTGCAATTACCATCAAGTTCCCACTGGATCACAGTACCCCGCAGAATACTGTAATCCAGGTCCAGTTCAGTCCCGCCAGCTGCCACCAGTTAATTACAAGCCTGTCACGAGAGCTTGCGACAGGCTGTAATTGACACCAAAAACTATATATATAAATATATATATATACCTGGGTTTGAACTGGGACGAGACTTAAGATATAATAAAGTGATTTTATTCCTTGATAAAGGTGAACACAGCAAATATGTACAAATAACACGCAAAATATAGACACTTACTTAAAAGATGAAAATAATGAAAACAGTCCCAGCTGGACTGGCAGTTTCATGCAGCAATCAGCCCAAGACATTGCATGGCATTTCTTCTCAGCAATCAAGATGGTAAAGCACAACAGGCCTGATGACATGCAGGCCTGAAGATCATTTGCATGCAGAACAATGGACAACATGAACAACATGGTTAAAGGGTGGCTTTGACTTATATATCATTTTAACCCTGGTACCCCAGTTTACGGCCCCGTGCCGTCTAGTAAAATCCTCTTTGAAGCTTTTGAAGCTAGGTGGTCAGTGTGAAAAGTTCCACTTCCTCTGGTTAATTCCTTTTGTCCGTTGGGCCAAGCATAAGCAATTAGCCACTTAGTCTTTGATGATCAGGTTTGTAAATTCTAGCCTTTCCCTGCTCATCACAACAGGGGTTCCTCAGACTCAACCAAAATTTCATATTTACTGCAAATCATTGCATAACTTCCGTTCCGTAATACACACAGTCCGGTGAGATATATTAATACGGCCGGTGGCACCTGACGGTCGCAGAAAGACCAAAAATTACATTGTAATATGAACATTAATAGAGATATTAATATCTGGCATTTAGCAGCAGGTACCTATAAAGGGTTTAGACTCCCCAAGATCGGCTGACTCCCGCCAATACACTTATGTAATTCTTAGCCGGTTCAGCCAAGGACATCTCATAGTATTCTTATATTTAATAAAGTTACTCACTTTTGATATCCTGTTGGGGGTAGCCCCCCCCCCCCTGGCCCCATCAATAAAACCTTTTGAAGTGGGCTATTGGCTTTTCGCATAACCAATTAGGTAATTACTTCTTGAGCTCTGTATCACACCTAGCTCAGACTCCTCTTTTGATATGCATTTCCAGAGAGGAAGCTTGCATATCAAAACGTGAATACTCATATGAGGCACCATTTGGTTCCTTACGCATTACAAAGACAGGCATTCTGCCTGTACATTAGCACACCATTAGCATTCTGCCTGTGTATTTCAAAAACTGCAAAAAGTCACTTTATCAAAAATATATGTCCCTCTTATGACAAAGTTATATTTTTAATATGTGTGTACTTGGGGGGTGACCCGGAGGCTGTACCCCAAGGCTCAGAATACCTTGCTGGCAGGCAAGACAGGTTAAAATATTCCCCTCATGTTCCAGACATCCCTGCCCTGCAGCTATTCCTCATAAGAGGCCACCCATACAAGGCAATCCACTTACACGCTGACACAGGCAGTTGCAGGCCCATGAGGCAAAGGGAATACACAGATAACGCATTAACTAGCCCACTGGGCTTACACCATTAACCCCTGATGACCCAGTGTGTGTGTTATGCAGGTACTGATTAACCCAGACATTACAATGGGACAGGGACACAGGGGAGAATACATTTACAGGTTATAACAAGGCTAAAATCACATTTCTGGGCCTCAGCCCAGTTAACCCCTTGTCTCCCTGGCGACGTTAGAGGGGGGCCCTTGGGGGGTAACCCCGTTAACCCCGGACCAAACCCTCCCTACCGCCACACCTGTGTCTCTCATCGAAATGTATTTTGTTGCATTGCAATGTTACATTAATATATTTTCTCACCATAGATGTATCTTCAGCACATGACTGATCTGTGAACAAGAAGCGATGTAAGAAATGTCCCAAACATCATAAATTACATGAGGTGTTAATGGAAATATGTTCTAAGGACTTCAACATTGCACAAGTCTGTATGAGAATTGGAAGAAGATTACAAGAATCTCGGCAGAGCATTCCTATACATCAACAGCAATTTACTAAACATACAAACACAATTCCAGATAAGACAAGGAGAAGGTTTAAAGAACAGAGGCATGGAAGCTTACAGTGGGAAATACGGTAATGTTATACAGCAAATAATTTATACAGGGGTGACACCATATAACTGCTCTGACTGTGGGAAAAGCTTCAGTCGGAAATCAAGTCTTGTTACACATGAAAGAATCCACACAGGGGTGAGACCTTATAACTGCTCTGAATGTGAGAAAAGCTTCATTGATAAATCACGTCTACTTGCACACCACAGAATGCACACAGGGGAGACGCCCTATAACTGCTCTGAATGTGGAAAAAGCTTCAATCAGAAATCACATCTTGTTACACACCAAAGAATCCACACAATGGTGAAGCCTTATAACTGCTCTGAATGTGAGAAAAGCTACAGTCATAAATCAAGTCTTATTACACACCAAAGAATCCACACAGGGGCGAGACCCTATAATTGCTCTGAATGTGGGAAAAGCTTCAGTACAAAATCGAATCTTGTTACACACCATATAATCCACACAGGGCTGAGACTCTATAATTGCTCTGAATGTGGGAGAAGCTTCAGTAAGAAATCGAATCTTGTTACACACCAAAGAATCCACACAAGGCAGAGACCCTATAGCTGCTCTAAATGTGGGATAAGCTTCAGTGAGATATCAGATCTTGTTGCACACCAAAGAATCCACACAGGGGTGACACCCTATAACTGCTCTGAATGTGGGAAAAGCTTTGGTCATAAATCAAGTCTTGTTACACACAAAATAATCCACACAGGGGTGAGACCCTATAATTGCTCTGAATGTGGGAAAAGCTTCAGTAAGAAATCAAATCTTGTTACACACCAAAGAATCCACACAGGGCTGAGACTCTATAATTGCTCTGAATGTGGGAAAAGCTTCAGTATGAAATCAAATCTTGTTACACACCAAAGAATCCACACTGGGCTGAGACCCTATAACTGCTCTGAATGTGGTAAAAGCTTCAGTCGGAAATTTAATCTTGTTACACACAAAACTATCCACACAGGGGTGAAGCCCTATAACTGCTCTGAATGTGAGAAAAGTTTCAGTAAGAAATCCTATCTTTTCAAACACAAGAAAATTCACACTAAAAAAACAGAAAATGAATAAAAATTACATATTTTAGGGCAGCACATGCAGAAGAGAACTTTTCCTACACATCACCCTCCCGGGTGCTCAGGTTCGGCACACTGTGGATCGGGTAGACAGATTGTTGGGAGGGGCTTGGATTGACCCGGCGGTCTTGGCACACATTGGCACCAGTGACAAAGTGAGAGAAAGATGGAGAGTCCTAAAAATTGATTTCAGGGATCTAGGCCAAAAGCTTAAGGCAAGGACCTCCACGGTAGTATTTTCTGAAATACTACCAGTGCCATGCGCTACCGCAGGGAGACAGTCAGAGATTATGGAGATTAATGCATGGCTAAGAAAGTGGTGTAGGAAGGAGGGTTTGGGTTTTTTGGAGCACTGGGGCTACTTTTCTGACAGGTTCCATCTTTATTCTAGGGACAGATTGCACCTCAATGAAGAGGGATCTTCTGTGCTAGGGGGGAGAATGTTAAAAAGGTTGGAGGAGATTTTAAACTTGGATTGAGGGGGGAGGGGAATGAAACAGATTACAAACTAAATAGAATAGATGAGGAAACAAGGGGTTATGAGGGTAAGTGCAATAAGCAGCGAGACACCCATAGTAAATACAGATAATACTAGAAAACTTCTAAAGACTAAATCAAGTTGGCGTAGAAAGGAAGGAGCAGATAAGATAATAGTACAGGCTGAAAAAAAACTTAAATGCATGCTTGCTAATGCAAAAAGCCTGACATAAAATGGGGGAGCTTGAAGGAATAGCTGCAAGGGAGCAGTGTGATATCATAGGCATTACTGAAACATGGTGGGATGAAACTCATGACTGGGCAGTTATTTTAGAGGGTTTTCCTTTTTTCAGAAGGATCGAGCAAATAGAAGAGGAGGTGGAGTATGCTTATATGTTACCCCGAAAGAAAGCATAAGTCAGGCAGCTCACAGTACAGCAGTCCCCACCACTGACAACAACGCCATGACGTCACCTAAAACCGATGGTCTATCATTTCTCGTATGTGGTTACGCTTCGTCAGGGTAGGAGAGTGACTGCTGTTCTGCGAGCTGTCTGACTGGATTCACACGTCATAAAACGGGACATATGGCGGTTATCTTTATGCTTATACTTTCTTTATACATAGTATACAGGTGCCCCAAAGGGCAAAAAGTGAAACCTCGCTATAACAAAGGACAGGGAGGGTGTCTAAATAGTTAAAAGATCCCTGAACACTAGTGCACACGGTGGTGCTCACTGGGGAAGGTGAAATATGAAAGAGTGAGACGGGAAAGTATCCCCTGGAGTAGTGGCACACACCTCAAAATTAAAACTCGGGGGGCGTGGCCAGGAGGCTGAGCGTGCTGGTCGCAGTTTGCTATGCTCCTCAGGAAACAGCAAATAAAACCAAGGAAAAACCCCCAAGATCTGGGAAAAAAAACACCCCAAAACACTTCCCAAGGTTTGGTACAACTTATAGTAATTTTGGGCTCCCTTGACTGAAGCTGGGTCTTGCTCCGTGACCGCCAGATCGTTCGCGGGTCCCCCCTCTGCCTCCAAGCAAAATCTAAGATGGCTGCCGGGACCGGGAGGCGGCACTAGTACCTGCCAGAACACACTCCCAAACGGAAGGAGGTAAGGGGGATCCCGCGCTAAGAGCGCCGGGCAGAGGTGCGCTGTTGTGGCCGGGGGGGGGGGGTCGCCGCCCGCCCCTCTCAAATAATTATCCCCACGCGCCCGTGCTCTGCCGGAGAACAAAAGATGGCGCCGGCCAGAGAGTGACGCGCCGATCAAAGGCACGGCGAAACCGGCGCGTCTGCTTCCCCTTCTTGTTCGTCCCTCTCCCCCTATAGACTAAATACAAGTGTTGAGATTGCCGAATTATGCCTGCCAGCCTAATCTACTCAATGCTTTTAAAATTGAGAAAAGATAAGGTGGTGTAAATAGTTATAATGACTGTTGCCTCCCATCCTTATTCCCCTAATGTGTAAGATCACACATACAACCCACCCCGTATTTTTGGGGTTGATTTTTATTTTCGTTTTTGAAGATTTAGCTCCTAAACAAAGGAGCGCTGCGGCGTCGAGTCGCTGGGCCACTGTCCGCCCCCCATCATGTTCATTTAATCTGTGCATGCGAGAGATTCGCATCACGGGTCCCATTATGGCTGGTCCCCCCAAACATAGTTTGGAAGCCGGGGTCCTCTGTTTAACCCCCCTTACCTTACCTACCCTTCCCCTTTACCCAGTTATATAAGCATTTGTTACTATCGTGCAATAATATGTATCTCTCGATGCATATGTTTACTCACCAGACAGTTTCCGAAGACTGATGTACCGATTTCTCAATTATATGTAAGTTATCACTCTGTTCACTTGTATTACATACCTCTGAAACACCTCCATGCCGATTAATATAATATCGATAAACACCAAGGGCTTAAACACCCCCCGAAAGAGACGTATTGCTCTCTTGGAGGCCAAAAGACTGGCGGGAGATATAGTTTTGCTTCAAGAAACCCATCTGAAAAAGGAGGATTAACCATTACTGTTTAGCGGTGATTACCCTCTAGTCTTCCACTCATCAGCTCCTACAAAAACAAATGGCGTAGCTACACTTTTCCATAAAAATTTAAATTTCAAAGTAGACAAAATTAAAAGCGATCTCGCAGGGAGAATTCTAATTATTACAGGGTCACTGGACTCTACTGATCTAACAATAGTCAACACTTAAGCCCCTAACGAAAATCAAGAATCTTTTTTCCAGGAACTAACACATTTAAAACACTCTGTCCAGAAAGGTCTTTTAATTCTAGCCAGAGATTTGAATGCAATAAAGGATCCAAATCTAGATAAGTTCCCCAGTCTCCCACCGCCACAAAAGATAGTCTCCTCTACTCGGGGACTTGTATCTATGACCAAGGAGCTGTTGTTGGTAGACTCCTGGAGATTAGTAAACAATAAAGTAAAGGACGTCCCCTTTTTTTCTCACCCCCATAATAGCTACTCTTGAATAGACTATATCCTAATAGATCAACAAATTAGTGATAATATTTCCTCAGCAGTAATTGCCCAATCCGCTTGGTCAGACCACTCCACACTTATCACTACCTTACTACCAAAAACAAAGCAAGGTCGTGGTCTTTAAATGAATCTTTACTACTGAACCCACAAAATCTCCAATTAATAGAAGAGGAACTGGCCCAATATTTTGAAATGAAATACCCCAGAGGTTTCCTCATTTACCCTTTGGGAGGCTCACAACTTAGTGATAAGAGGCAAACTGATTGCCCTGGCTTCCCGGGGAAAAAAAGAAAAAACAAAACAAATTGAAATACTAACACAAAAATTATCAGAACTAGAATGTATTCACAAATCAAATCCCTCCCGGAAAAATTACAGGCAGATAATCTCAGTGTGGGGCGAACTAAATCTTTTGTTGGTGTCAAACGCAGAAAGAGCTATAAGATTGACTCAACAGAAATATTATGAAAAAAGTAATAAGGCAGATAGAATGTTGGATGCAAATTAAAGCAAAAACAAGCTAAAGCTAAAATTCATAATATCTACACTAAAAATGGCTTGGTATTCCACAACCCCAAAATTATAAGTGACGCATTTAAAGACTACTATACATCCCTTTACAATCTGCAGGCCCAGTGGGAGGCTTGGCTAAAAATAAAAGGGCAATATAGATTCGAAATTATCTAGCAGAATGCCGGCTCCCCACTCTAGATCCGAATGATATCATAAACCTTGAAAAAACTATAGAGCCCCTGGAAATTACGGAAGCAATAAAATCCCTGAAATCTGTGAAGGGCCCAGGTCCGGATGGATTTTCTAATCTTTATTATAAGAAATATTCCACAACGCTCCTCCCATTTCTCACCAAAATATTTAATGAGATGCTACTCGGCCTTCCCCCTCCTAGAGATATGCTTTGTGCTACCATAGTGGCAATCCCAAAAGAGGGGAAAGATCCTGTGTTGTGCTCTAGCTACAGACCTATTTCTGTATTAAATACACATCTAAAACTATATGCAAAAATCTTAGAAAACAGATTAAACAGTATTCTCCCTAAATTGGTTCATCCGGACCAGGTGGGGTTTGTCCTGGGCAGACAAGCCCTCAATAACACATGGAGGACGGTGAATCTAATACATGTGGCAAAACACACAAAGTGCCCATCTCTATTATTCTCTCTGGACGCAGAAAAAGCGTTTGATCGATTAGACTGGCAGTTTATGTCAGCTACGCTCTCGCAGATGGGATTCACATCAAAATTTTTAAACAGCATAAACACACTATACTCGGCCATTGTGAGAACGAACAACTCTTTGTCTGATCCTTTTTCAATATTAAATGGAATTAGACAAGGATGTCCGCTGTCACCTTTGTTGTTTGGCCATGGAACCATTAGCATGCCGGATAAGGATGAATCCCAATATTGCGGGTATTTCTGTTAGTCAGGAAGAATTCAAAATAGCTCTTTTTGCGGATGATATACTATTGACGCTCTCAAAACCTCTCACCTCCCTCCCTAACCTTTTTCACGCTCTATCGGAATTTGGTTCCCTTTCAGGTTATAAAATTAATCATTCCAAATCTATGGCCCTCAGTCTAAATCTCCCCAAAGATATGGTAAAATTGCTACAGCTAAATTTCGATTTTAAATGGAATCCGAACCACATTAAATATCTAGGGGTTCAATTAACAAAAGATTAATCAACTTTATACAGCACAAATTTTAAACCCTTTTTCGACTAAATAGCTAAAGATTTGGCCTCTTGGAATCCGTATATAATATCCTGGTTTGGGAGGATAGCCACCATTAAAATGAATATCTTACCGAGACTCCTCTATCTCTTGCAAACTCTCCCGGTTAAAATCAACCAGAAAACCCTAAATAATATCCAAAAGAAGATTTTGCAGTTTGTTTGGCAAAATAGATGACCCAGAGTTCGTAAGGATATTCTTTATAAGTCCAAATCAGAAGGAGGCTTAGCTCTCCCGAATTTACAAAATTACTATAGAGCTGCACAACTAGGACAACTTATTAGCTGGCATTCAAACCCAACCGATAAAAGATGGGTCGAAATAGAGGATTTGATTTGTTCCCCATGTAAAATAAAGAACCTTCTCTGGCTCAACAAAAAGTCCAGACCAGCTGAGATTTACAAGAACCCGGTGATATATTTTGCCTGTAATCTCTGGGATTCCCTTGAATCCAGGTTCCAACTAACCGGTATTCCATCCCTTATGCAACCCCTATTCTCGGACCCCTCCCTTCCCTTTTACACAGGTAACCCGCAATCCTATATCTGGATTCAAAAAGGATTTACAAGGGTTAATGATATTTTCATTCAAGGGAAAGTCCCTCTCTTCGCCTTGTTACAAACAAACCATGATATCCCCTCTTCTGAATTCTTCAGATTAGACACTATATCCAATCAGTCTACAAAACAAAACAATCCCATGTTTTAACTTTATATGAGGGCTGGTGTCTGCGCCAGCTCCTCACAAAGGGCATTATCTCCAGAATATATCAGAGTCTATCCCCTATAAAAAGCAACCAAACTCCTGATAACTATATTGTATCCTGGGAAAAGGATTTTAACGTCAGTATAGACCTCAATATTTGGAAAGATATCTGGGAAGCCGCTTCCAAAAACTCTTCGTGTGTCGTGATTAAGGAGAATATTTACAAGTTAATTTTCAGATGGTACATGACTCCTGCCAGGTTACACACCTTTCTCCCAGGTGTTTCTCCTCTGTGTTGGCGTGGTTGTGGTGAAGTGGGGAATATACTGCATATATTCTGGTCATGTCCCAAAATCCAACAAACATTGACCGAAGTGCCCACCCTAATAAATAAGATTTTAGGGATCACTGTCCCACATACACTGGCGAGCATTCCCGAGGATTCATTTCCCCCAATTGTCTTTTCCATCAGACACTGAAAGGTGGCTGGAGTGCCACATATCCCTTGAGGCATACAGTATATAGTGCTAGGAAAACCAATGCCCAATCACACCAAAAAAAGAAGCTAAAGTAATTTCCCCAATTTTAAACGCCACAAGGTATACAATTGCCAAAAATTGGAAACAACCTGCCCCCCATCCCTAAACCAAAATAACAAAATTTGGCATATGGTTTATATGGAAAAACTCTCAGCCTCTCTTAACGGCTCTACCTCGCAATTCTCTGAGATTTGGGCCCCTTGGTTCCGTCATGCAGGTATATCCCCATATATAGAGTAAAATGCTTGGAACAGAGTGATACATGTGGTACTTAAACTGTTGTTTACTATGTTATATTGTTACAAACGCTGTCCCTCCCCCCTCCCTGATCTTCCTCCCCCCTATTATTCCACAACCAGTTTATTTGTATTATTGTATTCCCCCTTTCTTTTGTTTTTCTTTGTTGTATACCCTATTTTTTGTATACAAAATGATCAATAAAAAATTTAAGTAATAAAAAAAAAAGATATAACACAGGGTTCTCTCCGCCCTCCTCCCCCATTTAACCGAGTGCAGCACCGATACGGTAATTGGAGGCATCGATCTGCACCAAAAATGTCTTTGAATAGTCAGGGGCTGCCAGGATGGGTGCGCTGTCCAGCGCTGTCTTGAGTGCCTGAAACGCTGTTTCACAGGCAGGAGACCAGGCTACCAGAACTGGGAGTTGCTTCTGTGTCAGGTCTGTCAAGGGTTTAGCCACGGCACTGTACTGTGGGTCAAACTTCCTATAGTACCCAATGGTGCCTAAAAAAAGCCATAACCTGCTTCTTGGTCTTGGGGACTGGCCCCTGCACTATAGTCTCAACCTTAGCTGGTTCAGACTTGAGGTGCCCTCCACCCACCCTGTGCCCTAGGTACAAAACCTCTGCCATACCTACTAAACATTTGGTGGGTTTCAGGGTGAACACTGCTTCCTTAATTCTGTTCAGCACCTCTGCTACATGAACTATGTGACTGTTCCACGTCCCGCTAAACACCGCGATGTCATCCTGGTATGCTCTTGCAAAACTCTGCATCCCGTCCAGTAACCTATTGACCAGGTGTTGGAAGGTAGCTGGGGCATTCTTCAACCCAAATGGCATCACTAGAAATTCATAGAGGCCTCTTGGGGTAATGAGAGAAAAATATAGAGAATGCACTCCAAATACTGATGCTCCAAATAGTGTAGAGGAAATCCACAATGTTCAAACAAATCTGTAATCAATAAAATAAAAGAGCGCTACTGGTCATTGTCCTGATAATATAAAGCCTAAATCAGTGAGTGGATGGGACTGAGTACTCGAGACTGACCATCAGGATGGGGTCACGAAGTGGTAAGGAGAAAAGAAAACAGCAAAGCCGCGTTCCCTGCACGGAACTAAAGTGCGGCTAACTACAGCTGATCTCCGCCACTGATATGGTTAAATGAATAAGTTCGACACAGTTAAGGACAGGTGGTTGTTAACCCCTCTGCTATCAACTGTGTCCACCGGCGCTCTTACTTATAAGATTAATATACATACATTGACATATAAAAAGGGGAAGGGATTAACACAATGAAATAAAAAAGAACAATTACTTAAAACAGAAAATTAAAATTGATACTTAATATGTAGAAGACTTTCCCAAATTGTGTTCCCAAATAAAGAGTCCAATCTTGATTCACAAAAATGGGTATGCAGCCTCTTTACATCTGGAACCAACCTCGGGACCAGGAGAAACTAGAGACAGGGGATGACAAAAAAGAAAAAAGCGCAAGGCCCATAGAGTAGTAAAGTTAGGTTTATAAGCAATTAAAAACGGTTATAAACACAGCAGAGTAGTTGATACAGACACTTCTTAGTACCGAAGTGTCTGTACCAACTACTCTGCTGTGAGTGTTTATAACCGTTTTTATTTGCTTATAAACCTAACTTTACTACTCTATGGGCCTTGCGCTTTTTTCTTTTTTGTCATCCCCGATCTCCGCCACTGCCTTCACTAATCCTGGCGTCTCATACCCAGTCACAAGCCCCAAGGGAGGAAGCAATTACTCACGGTCTTGACACGACGAGTTCAATCCTCCTATGCCGTCTGATAGGAACGCTGATCCAGTGCGCCAAGAAGCGTGCTCCAGCCCAGTAGTCAGGTAAGTGAAGAGGAGATAAATCCGGCGGTTCACAGCTTGCCGTAGGGGTACAATCAAGGAAGTCCAAACGCAATCAGAAAAATAGGCTGTTTATTCGGTGCATAACAAAAACCTTCTGCCACAAGGTAACTCTGACGCGTTTCGTCCACCAATAGGACTTTGTCAAAGAGTGACTGGTCTAGTCAAACAGTGAACCCTATATAGTGATCCTTAAATTCTGATTGGAGGTAGTGGATGGTTATGCAAATGAGAATGCACCTGCTGAATAATTACCTCATCACCTCCGTAAAGGTATATCAGTATTTAACCCTATATGGTAGATCACACAACAGGGATCAGTGAAGACTATATACAAAACATTGTGCATGGCACATTTAAAAACATACAAACAAAACATGAAATAGTTAAAAACAAATATAAGTTTGTTAACCTATCCTGTAAATGGTCAACAACTTATATATAGAACCAGTATCAAAGTGGCAAAAGGGCAACATAAGTAGAAACAAATGAAAACTGAAAAACATAACATAAAAAATATTAATATATCGTAAATTAAAGAAGAAAAAAGTAAATAATCAAATCCCAAAATATAAAACAATAATGAAATAGAGAATAATAATAACTCATAACCAAATATCATTAACCCTTAAATGAAATTATATACAGTACATAAAACCAATTAGATATTAGAACATCTCCCACATGGAAAAAAACCTAAGCGGCCGGGCGAGCGATCATCTGTTACTTGGATAACTGGTAATTCTAGAGCTAATACATGCCGACGAGCGCTGACCTCCCGGGATGCGTGCATTTATCAGACCAAAACCAATCCGGGCTCGCCCGGCCACTTAGGTTTTTTTCCGTGTGGGAGATGTTCTATTTGTAAATATGCTAAATCCATTAAAAATACTTCTAATGGTAGTGACAACTACCGTATTGGGAGCTTTATTAATTGTCACACTAGCCATGTTATCTATTATCTTCAATGTGGTTGTAAAATGTCTTATGTAGGTCGTACAATTAGACCATTGAGACTTATAATACAAGAACATGTAAGACTTATTATTAAGAAGGACGTTTCACATCCAGTGTCACGTCACTTTTCATCATGTCCTCATGGTAATATTGCTAATTTCACCTCAGGATTGGAACATGTGGGTTTGCATCCTAGAGGAGCAGATAGATTGCATAGACTCAATATGAGAGAAATGTTTTGGATTTATACCATGAATGCTTTATGTCCCACCGGTATCAATGTAGAGTGGGAACTTAAACATTTTTTAGTGTGAAGTATACATGGTATATATCTGGCTTATATAGATTGTTATAGACATTTAGAATGATATTTTCTTTTTGCTTTATTGATATATGTATATGTCCTTTAATTTATTATTTTTTATTTTTGTTATTTCTTTTGGTAAATTAATATCTAATTGGTTTTATGTATATAATTTCATTTAAGGGTTAATGATATTTGGTTATGAGTTATTATTATTCTCTTTTTCATTATTGTTTTATATTTTGGGATTTGATTATTTACTTTTTTCTTCTTTCATTTACGATATATTAATATTTCTTATAATGTTATGTTTTTCAGTTTTCATTGGTTTCTACTTATGTTGCCCTTTTGCCACTTTGATACTGGTTCTATATATAAGTTGTTGACCATTTACAGGATAGGTTAACAAACTTATATTTATTTTTAACTATTTCATGTTTTGTTTGTATGTTTTTAAATGTGCCATGCACAATGTTTTGTATATAGTCTTCAGTGATCCCTGTTGTATGATCTTCTATATAGGGTTAAATGCTGATATACCTTTACGGAGGTGATGAGGTAATTATTCAGCAGGTGCATTCTCATTTGCATAACCATCCACTACCTCCAACCAGAATTTAAGTATCACTATATAGGGTTCACTGTTTGACTAGACCAGTCACTCTTTGACAAAGTCCTATTGGTGGACGAAACACGTCAGAGTTACCTTGTGGCAGAAGGTTTTTGTTATGCACCGAATAAACAGCCTATTTTTCTGATTGCGTTTGGACTTCCTTGATTGTACCCCTACGGCAAGCTGTGAACCGCCGGATTTCTCTCCTCTTCACTCACTTGGGGTAATGAATGCCGACTTCACCCTAGCCTCCTGGGTCAGGGGGATCTGCCAATACCCTTTGCTCAGATCCATCATGGTCAGATACTTTGCCACCGCGTGCTCATCTAACAGCTCGTCCATGCGGGGCATAGGATAAGCATCTGACACCGTTCCCGCATTGAGCTGCCGGTAGTCAACACAGAACCGGGTGGTCCTGTCCTTTTTAGGCAATAGGACTACCGGATAAGTCCAAGGGCTCTGGGACGGTACAATTACCCATAGGGCGAGCATCTCCTCTACTTCCCTCTCTATACTGCCTGTAAGAAATCCAATTTAGCAATAATTATATTGTAATGAATGAATCTGTTATCAAAGGCAGAATGTTAAAGTATACAGTATAATAGTCTGGACTTTCCTTCATATCTATATATTATCTGATTGTATATTCAGTTATTGTTACATGTGCAGTATTCTAAGTGAAAGGTCAGATCTATTCTGACAGACAGAATTGACCCTAAAGGTCAATTCGTGGCCTCAAGTTGTTGAACAGCTGCAAGTCCTAACTGGGAAAAATGCTGCCATAAGACTTTTCAATTCAGTAAGTTTGAAACTACTTATATGTTCAGAAGTAGTTCATATGACATCAGTAATGTAGGTGAATACCATGTTGGGATATAACATTTTAAAGGCTGACTGTGTGGGTCTTTATGGATAAATACAACAGTGAGCTTAGTAAGCTTTAGGAAGGAAGGAAGGATGAGGAGAAGATAGGCCAGAGGAAGAAAGACCAGGCCAGAGTGATGATATCATGAAGAGGAGAAAGAAATGTAAATACCTGGAGAGATTAACAGAAAGAAGGTTACTATGTGCAACTATTCTTAAGAATATCAATCTATTTGAAACATCATCGTCATTCTTACTATTTTTGTATGTAAGTAATTATTTTCAAAATAAACGTTTTTGTTTTTGTGTGCAAACGACAAGAATGCTGAATTCTGTTATACTGATGTAAATCTACAGAAAAAGCGAATTTAAGGACATTTAACACTGCCCTTCACCTCTGCTGATTTACGATAGGTCTCAGATCACCGGTAACCACTGGGTGATCTGTGATATGTGTTCTGCCCAGCTTGTCAGTGAACAGAACATTATACTGCTCTAGCATAGCCCTCACCTGTGTCTTCTGCCATTCACTGAGCTGGGACCCTATCTCAACCTGCTCCACGGTGCCCCCCTGCCTAAATTCCCCTAGGTGGTCAGGAAGAGCATTGCTCGCTGAGTCCCCCATCGATGGGCTACAAATAGCCAGCACTGATGCCACACTCGGTGCAAAACACTCCTTAAGCATATTGATGTGATAGGTCCTATTTCTTCCTGTCTCTCCATCTAACTGTACAACATAGTTGCACTCATTCATCTTTCTGAGAAATGTGTACGGTCCAGACCAGGCAGCCATTAATTTGTTCTGCCGAGTGAGCTTTAGAACAAGTACTTGCTGTCCTGGATGAATGATCAGCTGTAGGCATTCTGGTCATACCAAGATTTCTGCTTGGTCTGAGCCTCCCTGAGGTTAGCCTGTGCCAACACCATAAGCATTTCTAGCCGGTCTCTGAGATCTACTACATACTGAAGTACAGAAGCATTAGTATTTGTAGTCTCCCCTTCCCACCCCTCACGGAATAAGTCAAGAGGTTCCCGTTCCCTGCGGCCATATAGCAGCTCAAAGGGAGAGAACCCGGTAGATTCCTGTGGTACCTCTCGGTATGCAAACAGCAAGTGCTGTAGGTGAATCTCCCAGTCCTTCCCTTCAGCTTCTATAACAGCCTGCAGCATCTGCTTCAGGGTACCACTGAACCTCTCACAAAGCCCGTTTGTCTGGTGGTGGTAAGGGGTCGTGCGCTGGTGCTTCACTCCGCACGCCTCCCAGAGACACTGTAGCAATTCACGCATGAATTGCGACCCTTGATTGGTTAGAATCTCACTAGGGAGCCGTACTCTAGTGAAAATATCTATTAATGCTTTGCTACTGCCCTAGCATCGATGGTGGCAAGTGCTACAGCCTCAGGGTACCAGGTTGCAAAGTCCACCACCGTGAGTATGTAATGCTTGCCAGACCAACTGGGGATCATTAGAGGTCCCACTATGTCCATAGCTACCCTTTGTAAAGGTTCCTCAATTACCAGTAATGGGTTCATGGGTGCCCCATCACAATCACCCGCCTTACCCACTCTCTGGCAGTCATCACAGGAGCGGCAGAAATCTGCAACAGCCCCTGATGCCCCCGGCCAGTAGTAACACTGCAACAGCCAGGCTCTCGTCCGAGTGACCCCCTGATGCCCCACTAGTGGAATGGACTTGGCTACGTGTAACAACTGGTGCCTATACTCCCTCAGTACCACTAACTGTCCCTATCGATCCAGACCCTATCTAGACCCATAGCCGTCTGCTCTCTATATAAGAGTCCGTGGTGACATGAGAACCGTTCTGACCCACTGCCCGAGTTAGACTAAGACGCCCAGAGCCTCATACGCTCCAAGCTAGGATCAGACCTCACCGCATCCCTAAACTGTGTCCCTAATTCTGGCCACCTATCCTTAGTCTCTAAGTCATGGGACAGGGAAACAGGTAAAGGAGAAGGTAAGTCAGTACATTGTCGCGACTCAGTCTGGCTTACCTGCCTGGTCTCCTCAGAGACCCTGGGAACTGTTGGTCCCAAATGCAGGGGGATGGCAGATTGTAGACGGACGTTCACAGAGGTACACAATTGGAGACTTTATAAGGTGAAATTATAATAGGCTTTATTGTGCCTTTTCCTTTTCATCAGGAAATCATCCAAACACAGGGGGGGGGAACAAAGCTTCTATTCACTTGGGAGTATTTCTAGTGAAATCCTATGCAATGAATTCACATCTCCCTTAGTAAAACATGTCTCGCAGCCCCAAAACATATAGCATGAAATAAACAGATATAAGCAGTCTCTTAATAATGAAAGTCTTATCTGTTAGCTGCTGTAGAGTACGCTTCTCTGCTCTCCTGGAACCGCACCCGTGCGTGCCCAGAAAATTAGCATCCAGGTTTAGAAGTCTTATTTGGTGTCTTGAAATCAGCTATGCTGTGCAGAGCTCAAGACCGGTCAGCTCCAGAGATATGTGTTCTCTTGGTCAGTCTCTCCTGGGAGACTCAAGAACACTCCTCTGTCTCCAAAGTTCAGCTCTCAGTCAGAGCTAAGGAGTCACTTCCTGTCTCAACAGACAGGCTTTTGTAAGCAATCAGGCAGGTGGTGTTTATTAATTGACTACCAGCAGTTAACCACCACACTGCTAGATTAAAGGCACATTACTTGAACAGGGATTACTCCCCTGTTACACAGATCCTTCAAGTGCAACGCCTGATGACTGACACCTGGTAATCACTGCAACAGGAGCCAGCTCTGCCATAAAAATGTATGTTATATGCCCCAGGTCATTGCCAAGTAGGACCTCAGCATCTAACCCGGGCAATAACCCCACGTCCTTCATGCCACCTCCGGCACCCCAATGAAGAAAGACCCAGGCAACCTGGAGGGACTTCAGTCCTCCATCTGGCATGATCACTTGCATCCCGGTGCCCGGGAGCAAATCCTCTGGCCGGACCATATCAGGTCGGACCTGGGTAACAGTGGCACCGGAGTCGAGCAAACCGGCTGCTTGCCGATCTCCGATGGTCACAGATGTCTCTGCCGGACATCGTTGGACTGCATCCCGACTGGTGCAATCTGATGTCCCTCTGTCACAGCTGCTGGTTTCTGGGTGTCAAGTGCAGATCTCTCCGTGGGGGTCCCTCCCTGGGCTGGTCCGATGGCTGTACTTGGCTTCTATGTGTGTGCCCGTCGCACATGGGCGACCGGCCTCGCAGCTACGGAGTGGAGAGACCTCGGACTGTCCGGACTGTGAATATTTATTTTCCCATTTTTTGGTGGCTCGGTGGAGAAGCGCTGGGATTCACTGTCTGTTTTACACAAATGTAAGGCCAATGTTTTCACTAGCTGCGTGCTCCCTACACGGAGAAGCGCTGTGAATATGTGAATATATATATATATATATATATATATATATATATATATAAAGTGAGCAGAGAAGCGTGGGTTAATAGTATTGAATCTATTATGCTGCCACAATGTATGGTTTTAACACACAAAACCCCAAGGTATGTATGATTAATGTAACATTCGGCGCAAGATAGAATAGACTAAATATATAATCCTAGTGAGAGAAGGTCTGAAATTTTGAAATGATGGTAAGTACAAAGTCCTGATTAAAATCCTGGAAGTAATAGAAATATATACAAAAAACGGTCAATATGAAGGTAAGGTGTTGGCTGGAAAAGACTCCCAAAATTGCACTCAATGGGGGCACAGTTAAGTTGGACAATGTATAGTCCTAGGTAGTTGTAACCGAATATATGCCATATAACGAAAATAATACAATTTTATTTAGTATAATAATTGTATCAAAATAACAGGAAGTGAAAGATATATACAAGTGTGTGGTGGATATGCTATAGACCCCTCAGCCTATATTGAGCAACCTATATACATGGGATAAATTCCCTAGCAGGTGATATTCGCCATACAAAGTGGAATATGTCCACATAAATATGTCTGGTTACTCAAATATTGCTGGGTCACAATAGTACCAAAACTTATCTAATAGCATAGATTAGTAGTCATCTGCAAAAAGATATCAAACTTGCACAATGGATACTACCCTTTAAGGTGTCTTAACCTAGATTCAATAGGAAATGATACACATAACCATTTGTGTCTCTTAAGCTACAAAGTGTCTGTCAGTTAGCTCCTAGTAGTCACTGGCCAATTAAGTTCAGCCGTTGGTATAACAATTGTGACAGGGTAAATAAAAGCCACCAGCTATATGCCTGGCAGACATATATTTAGTCTGCAGTGCAGCAGTGATGAGGTTAACTTCAGCCAGGAAGCTCATGACAATTAGTTAGATCCCAGCTGCCTAATCAAGGTGTGTTAAAAACCCCAGGATGTACACACATGCAGCCTAGCTGGTCAGGAGACAGGAGTGAGTTACTGAAGAGATTACTGATATATGGTCTGTTTGCAAAGTACATGGTTTATGAACTGTTCTGTCCTGCATGCTGAAGAGAAACTGCTTTTTTTGCCAGGCTGAAGAGAAACTGCTTTGTTTGCCATGCTAAAGAGAAACTGCTTTGTTTGCCACGCTGAAGATAAGCTATTTTGTTTTGTCTGCTGAAGAGAAGCTATTTTGTTTTGTGTGCTGTATGTTTGTAAGGCTAAATAAATAAGCCTTGTCAAGAGACCCCGCATGTGTAGTTGCATGTACCCTGCAACATATGGTGTCAGAAGTGCCAAGATTTTGAAAGGCTCCTACAGTAAAAGGGCCACACATACAAACAAGAATGAGAAAAATGGAAGAATTTTTTTAAGAGTTTCTGTGCGAGCAGACCAGACAGCAGGGACAGTTAATGCAGGAGCAGACCCAACAACTATTGCAGCAGCAAACCCAGCTCCTAACCCAGCAGCAGACAGCACAGGATGAGCGGATGACCAAGCTGCTGAACCAATTCCAGGGTTCTGCCAGTCCAGAACTTGCAAACAAACCCCCGGTACTCCTGAGGAATATGGCTCCGAACGAGGATACAGAGGCTTTTTTACTGACATTTGAGGGTTGCCGAAGCTCAGGGCTGGGTTGCAGATCGCTGGGCAACTGCTTTTGCCCCGCTCCTCATAGGAGAAGCCCAGGCCTCATATCAGGGCCACACTGCAGATCAAGCAATGGACTACCGACAAGTGAAAGCCGCCATACTGGATCGCTTAGGTCTGACCCCAGAGACCTACCGGCAGCAGTTCCGGAACATGAAGTAAACCGCCAAGATGAGACCCCGGGTCCTCGCTCAGCGGTTATTGGACTTGTGTATGCGCTGGATACAACCCAAGGAGTGCACTAAGGAGGCAATTCTTGGGCAGGTGGTTTTGGAACAATTCCTACAAATAATACCCCCTTCCGCATGCTAGTGAGTAAAACGCCACGCTGCTGAAACCCTAGCTTTGGCGGTCCGACTCGTGGAGAACTTCCTTGGGGCTGAGGAGCAGGCAAGTGTCCTGGACCCGACGGATCTGACTCCACCGGCACTTGCGGACGCCCAAAGAGGGAGGTCGGATCAACGGGGAACCTACGGCCCATCCACGCGCAACCGCCAAGTCGAACGGAAGGAGCAGTCGTTCCAGCAAGGACTGAGTCCAAATGCTGGTCCCCGCCGAGACCCTCATCTCCTTCCTGATGTCGGCTTGTCACAAAATGAGAGGAACTTCGGAGGACGTTGCCCACAAGACCCACCAGACCCACCAGATGCCTGGTATCCAGTATCCAGTCCAGCGGAGCGCTATCCATGGCCCCCTCCTGCGAGGGAACCCTCTCCATGTTCTGTCTGCGGAGAACAAGGCCACTGGCAGGTGGACTGTCCACTGATGGATTGTTCATTCAGCAGGACCGTCGCCTCGGCCTTCACTGGAGAAAATTATTAGCCCTGGCTACTTCCAGCCCAGGTTGGGGGAAAAACCATCCAGGCCCTTGTAGATTTGGGCTCTGGGAAAACTCTGCTCTTCCAGGATTACCGCCTAACGTGTGTTCTTTTGACTCCCCATCGAGTATAGAATGTATACACGGCGATGTAAACCGGTATCCGACGGCCAAAATCCGGCTACAGGTAAAAGGTCAGGAGGCCTACCTTGAAGTAGGAGTCGCTCCTTGGCTCCCTGCCCCCCCCCCCCCGTTGTGCTCGGCCGGGACTGGCCTTTCTTTTCGGACCTAATGGCTCCATTCTCTCATGAGGAGCCTTATTCTATGGCTCAGGAGAACCCTGGCAAACTGTTCCCCTTCTCGGCAGACCTTTTTCCCAGTAGACACCGGGTTCAAAAGACTCGGAAGCAAAGACGCTCTGACAAACAGGACTGGTTGCAGAAATCTGGGTCTCAAGGTGACCATTCTAGTAGTCAGAGGTCACAAGTGATGGCTGGGGATGGCCAGAGGGAGGGGGATATGGGCCCTGGAGATTTACCAAATCTATACCTCCCTGATTTTCGCCAGAGGCAAAGGGAAGACTCAGTCCTTGCTAGACAGTATGATAAGGTGGTAAAAATTGATGAGCAGATTTTAAATGCACAGAGGGTGATAGTATTACCCCATTTTGAATTATCAAATTATATCCTGTATAGGGTGAATAGGCAGACACAAACAGGGGAGGTCACCAGACAGATATTGGTTCCCAAGGCGTTTGTTAAATCTGTGTTCACTCTAGCCCATACTGTCCCTTGGGGTGGTCACCTGGGCAGGGATAAAACATTGGACCGTATTTCATCCCAATTCTATTGGCCAGGGATGCATAGTGATATTGCTAAACTATGTGCGGCATGTCCGGAGTGCCAGCTAACTAGTCCGTAGGGACAAAAACCAGCCCCTTTGGTTCCGCTACCCTTGGTGTCAGTTCCCTTTGAGAGGATTGGGGTAGACTTGGTAGGACCTCTAGAACCTTCTGCGAAAGGACACAGGTTTATTCTTGTAATAGTTGACTATGCAACAAGATATCCTGAGGCATTCCCCCTGAGAACAGCAACAGCGAAGCAAGTAGCCAACAAGTTGTTGGAGCTGTTCTCACGGGTTGGACTTCCTCAGGTTTTGTTGACAGACAAAGGTACAAATTTTATGGCTAAACTGATGCAGGATGTCTTAAAATTACTAGAGGTCAAGTCTGTTCGGACATCGGTCTACCATCCACAGACTGACGGATTGGTGGAAAGATTTAACCGAACTCTAAAAGGGAGGCTGAGGAAATTTGTAGATTCAGAGAAGAGAGCCTGGGATGAACTTCTCCCTTTTCTGCTGTTTGCAGTGTGGGAAGTTCCCCAGGCCTCCACAGGATTCTCTCCATTTGAACTGCGGTATGGCTGCCAACCCCGGGGTATCCTAGACCTCCTAAAGGAGTCCTGGGAGGAACAGCGGTCCCCTTCTAAGAATACCCTGCAATATGTACTAGACCTTAGGAAGCGCCTAGATGTGGTCGGCCATTTTGCTAGGGAGAATCTTAGATCAGCCCAGGACAGTCAGGAGAGACATTACAATCAGAATGCTCGCATGAGTGTTTCACCCGGGAGACCAGGTGATATTATTACCCAGTTGCGAGAGTAAACTCCTGGCCAAAGGCAGGGCCCATTCGAAGTACTCTGCTGCACGGGTGATGTGGATTACGAGATCGCTCAACCAGGGTCAAGGAAGGGTAAACAAATTTACCATGTGAACTTGCTGAAACCCTGAAAGTTGCAGCGATCTCTATTCATCCACCCGGTTGAGGAGGAAATGGACTTGGGTCCTCAGCCCCCACGGGAGAACATCGTGGGTGACGATAAAATCCCAATGGGTAAATAGTTGTCCTCTGAACAAAAAGGGGACTTGTTAGCAATAATTACACAATTCCATGATGTTTTTTTCTGATTTACCAGGGCAAACTAACTTAATTTCACATGCGATTGAGACAGCACCTGGGGTAAAAATATGTTACCATCCTTATAGGTTGCCTGAAAGTCGTAGGGCCCTGGAAGAGAAGGAGGTACAAGAAATGTTACACTTAGGAGTGATTGAGGAATCATGCAGTGAGTGGTGTAGTCCACTAGTTATGGTCCCTAAACCCGATGGGAAGGTAAGATTTTGTGTGGACCTCCGAAAGGTCAATGCGATATCCAAGTTTGACGCACATCCGATGCCAAGGGTGGACGAGTTAATTGACGCCCTTGGTAACGCGGAATATATATCCACGCTGGACTTAACAAAAGGATACTGGCAAATACCTTTGGAGGAAAAGTCCAAGTGCAAAACAGCCTTTGCCACTCCCATGGGTTTATACCAGTTTGTGACAATGCCATTTGGACTGCATGGAGCCCCAGCCACATTTCAGAGACTCATAGATAAGGTGCTGAGACCCCATAGGGCTTATGCCGCAGCCTCCCTAGATGACATTGTCATTTATAGTAAACACTGGCGGGCCCATCTAAATAGGCTGAAAGCGGTCCTCAAATCTCTAAGAGAGGCAGGGCTCACAGCCAACCCTAAGAAATGTGCCTTGGGTAATGCGGAAACCAAATACTTAGGGTATGCAGTGGGAGGTGGAAAAGTAAGGCCACTAGCCGACAAGGTAGTTGCCCTGAAAGAAGTTCCGACCCACCAAACAAAAATGCAGGTACGCCCTCTGCTGGGTTTAGCAGGATACTACCGGCGGTTCATCCCCAACTACTCGGAAGTGGAAGCCCCTTTAACGGACCTCTCAAAAAAGTGTGCCCCTACACAAGTGGTATGGTCAAGGAGTATCAGAGAGCCTTTGAGGACATAAAAAGGTGTCTATCAGAGGGTCCCGTCCTTAGAAGCCCAGACTTCAACAGGCCTTTTGTAGTGCAAACAGATGCATCAGAGATAGGGCTAGGGGCAGTGTTGTCACAACAGTTTGAGGGAGTTGAACACCCTATCCTTTTCCTGAGTAGGAAATTGTTCCCGAGTGAAAAAAAATACTCAGTGATTGAGGAGTGCCTCGCAGTAAAGTGGGCAATCGAGGCTGTAAGGCTATATCTGGCAGGAGTCCATTTTACTCTGGTGACGGACCATGCTCCACTGAAGTGGTTAACTAGTATGAAAGATTACAATGCTAGATTAACTAGGTGGTATATGGCCCTCCAACCCTTCTCATTTGTTATTCAGCACAGGACGGGAACAGAGAACGCAAATGCTGACTTCTTTTCTAGAGAAGGGGTGGATGGTCGGGCTTCAGCCGTGCGTAGCCCCAGCCACACACTAACAGGGGAGGAATGTGACAGTGTAAATAAAAGCCACCAGCTATATGCCTGGCAGACATATGTTTAGTCTGCAGTGCAGGTTAACTTCAGCCGGGAAGCTCATGACAATTAGTTAGATCCCAGCTGCCTAATCAAGGTGTGTTAAAAACCCCAGGATGTACACACATGCAGCCTAGCTGGTCAGGAGACAGGAGTGAGTTACTGAAGAGATTACTGATATAAGGTCTGTTTGCAAAGTACATGGTTTATGAACTGTTGTGTCCTGCATGCTGAAGAGAAACTGCTTTGTTTGCCAGGCTGAAGAGAAACGGCTTTGTTTGCCACACTGAAGATAATCTATTTTGTTTTGTCTGTTGAAGAGAAGCTATTTTGTTTTGTGTGCTGTATGTTTTTAAGGCTAAATAAGCCTTGTCAAGAGACCCCGCGCGTGTAGTTGCATGTACCCTGCAACAACAATTTACATAATGCAGGAGACAGATCAGAGAAGTTTCTATTATCCTGAGTAAATACTCTGTGGAATGTCTGATACACTTAAAAGCTTAGCAAGTAACTCACTCGGCATATAGTTATTGCTGGTGTGTAAGCAGATGGCAATCAGCCAATAATTGTATTTACACAAGTAAGAAATCAGATAGATACCCGCTGTATAATCAGTGTATCATTATTACAGACCCCTTATTACAGGTAGTGTGCAGAACATGGGTCGGGACGTTAAGATTAAATGCAATTGGGGCAATGCTTTGGGGGGTGCTTAAAGACAATTATATGACCCAAAGGGGCAGTACTGGATTTGGTCATATCAAACAATGTAGAAGTAATAACAAATATTCAAGTCCTGGAACATTTGCGTAACAGTGATCATAACATGGTCTCTTTTGAAATAAATGATCAAAAAACAGATTACTTGGGTTCAACAAAGACCTTAAACTTTAGAAAGGCAGATTTTAATAAACTGAGGTCTAATCTACAAGTAATACATTGGGATGATGTTTTTGCAGGGAAAAATGTAGAAGATAAATGGGCAGTCTTTAAAACATTGTTAGAAAAGCACACTTATCAGTGTATACCCTTTTGTAATAAGTATAAAAGAAATAAGTCAAAACCAATGTGGTTAAATAAACAGGTAGGGGAGGAAATGGACAAGAAGAGGAAGGCGTTTAGATTCTTTAAGTCAGAAGGGACGGAGACATCATATCAGAATTATAAGGAATGTAACGAAAATTGCAAAAGGGCAATCAAATTAGCAAAAATTGATAATAAAAAAAGGATTGCAATAGAAAGAAAGGTCAACCCTAAAATGTTCTTTAAGTAACTTAATAACAAAAAATGAGAAAAGAAAATATAGGACCCTTTCAGTGTAAGATGGGCAGGCAGATTATTGTAGATTAGGAAAAAGCAGAGGTATTAAACAAATTCTTTGCCTCTGTGTTTAACAGGGAAGAATCAAGTTCAATAGTAGTGCCGCAGGAGGAAGCCACAACCTCCATTTTAATGAACAATTGGTTAACCGAGGAAGAAGTTCATAAGCGACTTGAAAAAATTAAAGTAAATAAGGCACTTGGCCCCGATGGCATACATTCAAGAGTTTCAAGGAGTTAAGATTAGTAATAGCCAAACCATTACATTTAATATTCAAGGACTCCATTTCCACAGGCTTAGTACCACAAGATTGGCGTAAAGCAGATGTGGTACCTATATTTAAAAAGAGAGCTAGATCACAACTGGGGAATTACAGACCTGTAAGCCTGACTTCAATAGTGGGGAAACTACTTGAAGGTTTAATACGGGATAATATTCAAGAATACCTAATGGAAAACAAAATTATTAGTAATAGTCAGCATGGATTTATGAAGGACTAGCGTTGCCCGGGATGTAAATGCGTAATACTGTAGGTAGTATTATTTATAAATCGTGGAACAATAGGTGAGTATTTGTTGTAAAGGTTGGATAATAATGTTGAAAAGAAAGATGGAATAAAATGTAATACAATGTTGTTTAAAAATGGTTTATTGTAAACACACCACAGTACAATGTATATTGTGGTGACATAACAGATGTAAAAATGTGAGGCGTGTGTCCTGCTAGGGTGTGAGGCGGCAGGTGGCGCGTGGGTTGTGAGTGCTGTCTGTGAGTGGGGGTCCTGCTAGGGTGTGAGGCGGCAGGTGGCGCGTGGGTTGTGAGTGCTGTCTGTGAGTGGGGGTCCTGCTAGGGTGTGAGGCGGCAGGTGGCGCGTGGGTTGTGAGTGCTGTCTGTGAGTGGGGGTCCTGCTAGGGTGTGAGGCGGCGGGTGGCACATGGGTTGTGAGTGCTGTCTGTGAGTGGGATCCTGCAAGGGTGTGAGGCGGCAGGTGTCGCGTGGGTTGTGAGTGCTCTCTGTGAGTGGGGGTCCTGCTAGGGTGTGAGGCAGTGGGTCAGTGATGTCGGTGCGTAGGGGCGGGAGGCAGCAGGTGTGTGTGGCGGCAGGTATGTGTCGAGTGTGGCGGGAGTCTGTTGAGTGCATGCAGCGGCTGTGAGGCGGTGGGTGAAAGGCAGAGGCGGGCAGAGTAAGGGCGGGTGGGCGCGAAAGCAGAGGCGGGGAGGCAGGAAGGCGGGCAGGAAGGCGAAGATTGGTGGGAAGGGGGGGAAGGGTGTGGGAGGGGGGGGAAGGGTGTGGGAGGGGGGAAGGGGGTAGGGTGTGGGAGAGGGGAAGGGTGTGGGAGGGGGGAAGGGGGTGGGAGGGGAGGAGGGGGAGGGAAAGGGGAGGAGGGGGAGGGAAAGGGGAGGAGGGGGGAGGGAAAGGGGAGGAGGGGGAGGGAAAGGGGAGGAGGGGGGAGGGAAAGGGGAGGAGGGGGAGGGAAAGGGGAGGAGGGGGAGGGGGAGGGAAAGGGGAGGGAAAGGGGGGAGGAGGAGGGGGAGGGGGAGGGAAAGGGGAGGAGGGGGAGGGGGAGGGAAAGGGGAGGGAAAGGGGGGAGGAGGAGGGGGAGGGGGAGGGAAAGGGGAGGGAAAGGGGAGGGAAAGGGGGGAGGGGGAGGGAAAGGGGAGGGAATGGGGAGGGGGAGGGAAAGGGGAGGGAATGGGGAGGGGGAGGGAAAGGGGAGGGGGGAGGAGAGGAGGGGGGAGGGGAGAAGGGAGGAGGGGAGAAGGGAGGAGGGGGGAGGGGAGAAGGGAGGAGGGGGGAGGGGAGAACGGGGAGCGGGGGGGAGGGGAGAACGGGGAGCGGGGGGGAGGGGAGAAAGGGGAGCGGGGGGGAGGGGAGAAAGGGGAGCGGGGGTGGGAGAAAGGGGAGCGGGGGGGGGAGAAAGGGGAGCGGGGGGGAGAAACGGGAGCGGGGGGGGGGAGAAAGGGGAGGGGGAGAAAGGGGAGCGGGGGTGAGAAAGGGGAGAAAGGGGAGCGGGGGGGAGAAAGGGGAGCGGGGGGGAGAAAGGGGAGCGGGGGGGGGGAGAAAGGGGAGCGGGGGGGGGAGAAAGGGGAGCGGGGGGGGAGAAAGGGGAGCGGGGGGGGAGAAAGGGGAGTGGGGGGGGGAGAAAGGGGAGCGGGGGGGGAGAAAGGGGAGCGGGGGGGGGAGAAAGGGGAGCGGGGGGGGAAGAAACACACACACACACACACACCTCTCCTTCTGGCCGCCGCCATGTTAGTTAGTCCGCGAGGGAGGAAGGGGTCTTTCCGTCCAGCGCCATCTTAGGTGCCGCGTGGCAGCGGTAGGCTGCCATGGCCAATGCCTGTCCCCGCGCCAGGGAGGTGAGCGGGAGGGAGGTGAGGTGAGCGGGAGGTGAGGGGAGGTGAGTGGAGGGAGCCAGAGGTGAGTGGAGGCAGCGGCAGGCTGCCCTGCCCACTGCCTGTCCCCGCGCCGGGGAGGTGAGTGGAGCGGGAGGTGAGTAGAGGGAGCGGGAGGTGAGTGGAGGCAGCGGCAGGCTGCCCTGCCTACTGCCTGTCCCCGCGCCGTGGAGGTGAGTGGAGCGGGAGGTGAGTAGAGGGAGCGGGAGGTGAGTGGAGGCAGCGGCAGGCTGCCCTGCCCACTGCCTGTCCCCGCGCCGGGGAGGGAGTTGAGCGGGAGGGAGGTGAGTGGTGAGGGAGGTGAGTGGAGTGGGAGGGGGAGGGAGGTGAATGGAGAGGGAGGTGAGTGGAGCGGGAGGTGGAGGGAGGTGGAGGGAGGTGAGTGGAGAGGGAGGTGAGTGTGATGGGGGGGGGAGAGGACAGAGAGAGAGGTGTGTGTGTGTCCCTGTGTGTCCCTGTGTGTCCTTTGGCCCGTCACTCCGCCTCAGGCCAATGAGAGGTGTGCGGGGGCGGGCGGGCCAAGGGACCAATGAGATTGCCGCTAGGGACGCAGACATACAGTGCTTTCAGAAATATATAGTAGATAGATCATGCCAAACTAACCTTATCTGTTTCTTTGAGGAGGCAAGTAGGAATTTAGACCAGGGTAATGCAGTTGATGTGGTCTACTTAGATTTTGCAAAGGCTTTAAACACGGTTTCACACAAGAGGTTGGTGTACAAAATAAAGAAAATTGGACTCAGTAATAATATATGCACCTTGATTGAAAACTGGTTAAAGGACAGAAACAGAGGGTTGTCATAAATGAAACTTTTTCAGGTTGGACTAAAGTCGTGAGTGCAGTATTTCAGGGATCGGTACTGGAACCCCTGCTTTTTAACTTGTTTATTAATGATCTTGAGGTTGGCATTGAGAGCAAAGTCTCCATCTTTGCTGATGATACTAAATTGTGTAAGGTAATAGAATCAGAGCAGAATGTAATTTCTCTTCAGAAGGACTTGGAGAGACTGGAAACATGGGCAGATAAATGGCAGATGAGGTTTAATACAGATAAATGTAAGGTTATGCATTTGGGATGCAAGAATAAAAAGGCGAATTACACATTAAATGGAGATATATTGGGGGAATCCTTGATGGAGAAGGATTTAGGAGTGCTTGTAGACAGCAGGCTTAGCAATAGTGCCCAAAGTCATGCAGTAGCTACAAAGGCAAATAAGATCTTATCTTGCATCAAACGGGCAATGGATGGAAGGGAAGTAAACATAATTATGCCCCTTTACAAAGCATTAATAAGACCACACCTTGAATATGGAGTACAATTTTGGGCACCAATCCTAAGAAAATACATTATGGAACTAGAGAGTGTGCAGAGAAGAGCAACCAAATTAATAAAGGGGATGGACAATCTAACTTATGAGGAGGGACTAGCTAAATTAGATTTATTTACGTTAGAAAAGATCTAAGAGGGGATATGATAACTATATACAAATATATTCGGGGACAATACAAGGAGCTTTCAAATGAACTATTCATCCCACGGGCAGTACAAAGGACTTGGGGGCATCTCTTAAGGTTGGAGGAAAGGAGATTTCACCAGCAACAAAGGAAAGGGTTCTTTACAGTAAGGGCATTTAAATGTGGAATTCATTACCCATGGAGACTGTGATGCCAGATACAATAGATTTGTTCAAAAAAAAGGTTGGACGTCTTTTTAGATAGGAAAGGTATACAGGGATATACCAAATAAGTATACACGGGAAGGATGTTGATCCAGGGATTAATCCGATTACCAATTCTTGGAGTCAGGAAGGAATTTATTTTCCCCTTATGAGATATCATTGGATGATATGACTCTGGGGTTTTGTTTGCCTTCCTCTGGATCAATAAGTAAGTATAGATATATTGGCAAGGAAAATAATTAAGTGCGCAAATTGAATCATATATGTGTCAGAATGTAACCAAAAGTGCTGCCACAGTGTACTACCTATACACAATAGTTAAGGGAAATAGGTAAAGGAAAAAACACACAGGCGCAAAGTCAGTTAAAATTAACTAAATCAAGTTAATATATAAATATCAAATGAAAGTTCAAATGGTGGAAATGATGATAAGAATCAAAGTAGCAGATTTTAAAGGCATGTAGGAAACCAAGTCCTCTCCAAGCTGCAGTGTTGAGTCTCTATCTCGTCCGGAATCCACGTTGAACGCCCAGACGCCGAGTTGCTTACAAACACCGATGCTGCTGCCTCTGCTCACTTGCTCCCCACCTCTCCAAATCTCGTGAGACACGGAAAGATGACGTCAGACACCGGTCTGAACTCTGTGGCTCAATGGAGGGCGGCGATAGCCAATTGTTACTGCACCAAAGGTGCTATATTATAACTATCTGGGCAAGGAGTATAGGAGGAATATAGGCTAAATAAGTGTATCATAATATTCTTAACCCTACGCGTTTCGTCCTGTAGAGGGACTTCTTCAAGGGGTATAAAATTACAATCAGATGTTGATCCTATATAGGCGGTAAATGACACGGATAGGTTAATTCACCAACCAATAGCGGATCACCTCAGTACATAAAATTATAATTCAGCTGGATAACATTTGCTTGAAACATAAATCATTTCTAAAACATGATTTTAATACATATACTAAATATAAACACAAATTATATAATAAAAAATGTGTAAACAATAACATATTAAAATTATAATGCAAAGAATGTCAATTTCTAGGGTAACAGTTATATTTAAGGAGAAGAGTTAAATCAGTGACATGGCTGAGTGGACAGGATATATTTTCAATATTATGCATTAGAGTAGGTGAATCAATTGAATCGAATATTAAGGCTATAACATACATCTGGGGCATCCTATACAAGGAATGCTCCCAGGTCTATGTCCACATTGAGACCAGTGGGAACCAATGTTTTTACAGTGTGGATCAACTTGGTCTAAAGTTTGGAGATGGCATTTATGTTATCCCCACCCCTCCAATTTGGTATTAGCTTGTCTATACCTATGCATAAGATACCTGTGGGTTCTTTATATTGTTGTTCTTAGAAATGTCTGGACAAGTTATGCTGTAAAAACCTTTCTGAATGTTAGATATGTGCTCTGCAAAACTAAATTTCAATTTTCTGGTTGTGCACACTATATATTGTTTTTTTACAGGGGCACTGTATGAGGTAGACAATATTCGTAGAATCACAATTAACAAAAATGTAATAATATGAGTTGAAGAAAAATCTTTGGTATATTTTTGACCATGCGGATCTAATTTGCTCATTTTACACTTTAGGCATTTAAAAAAACCTTTAGTGTCCATAAATGTGGCTGAAGAGGTTGTCTTATGTACAGATTTTATACAACTGGGTGCAACATGTGTTTTAATAATATCTGCTTTAGTGAATAATATTTTTGGTGTATGAGTGAGATGGGAAAGGTGCACCTTTAGTAGCCTCTTACTCTCCAGTTTCAATAGATATCAGAGGCTGTCTTGGTTGCACGAGTGACTTTATTTAATTTATTATTAATAGTTATCACATATTTTCTTTGGTAATATATGTTTTAAGTATATGATATTAAAGGTTATATTTTAAACATAGGTAGTGTGCATTTAAGCGAATTTCCTTTGGAGTACAGGTCACTGTACCCTTCACCTTTCTCTGATTCACTCTAGTTCACAGTTGCACCTACTTCTATTATTATCAATTAAAATTTATTATTTTTTTCATTACACAATTAGTATGGTTTAGTTGATCACTCCCTAATCCCTTCCTTTTTGTGTATGAGGGAGATGGGCCTGAAGAATTGGATCTTTCAAAACCAGAGGCCAATGTTTTTTTATAACGCTTTTAATTTGGGATGCTAACGGATTGTATTGCGTAATGAAGGGAACATTAACATTATCCTCCATATTGTCAGCACTATTACCTTTATTTGAATTATATTTTAGAAGATCCTTCCTATCTATTTTCTGGATTTTAGAATATGCTTCTTTTAGAGTGCTATCTTTATAGTTTTTTGATCTAATTTTTTTAAGCATAATTTCTGCTTGCTGCTCATATACGCTGTTACTGCAGTTGCGCTTCACCCTTCTTAATTCCCCTTGGGGGATATTATCAAGCCAGGTATTTAGATGGTTACTGTCTGCCTCAATATAATTGAGGCAGCTTACTGGTTTTTGGTAAATTTTTGTACAGATCTTATTGTTCTCTATATAAATCATTAAGTCAAGAAACTCAATACTACTAGTGCTAGATTTTTAAGTGACGTGCAAATGATAATTATTGTGAGGCTGATGAGAAAAAACTCCCACAGGATCGGCGTCCCCCAGAGCAGATGACGTCACTTCCGGTTTCCGGTTAGGGTGAGACGCACCGGTGACACGCACGCCTGCCGAGGCAGAGGGGGGACAGAGAACAGCTCATTCATTGCTAAGATCCAACCTGTGTGATCTAAACGCTTGTTACCTTTTAAAACCATGTGAGTGTATTACACATATACTTACTTTTAAAGATATTTTGTACAGTCTGCACTATGTCCGTTTTATTATTCACTTAAGGTCTCCAGCACTTACCATTCCACTTACCTGTCTGACGGTCAAACGGGCTGCCACACATAAAGAAACCTTTATGGGAACGTTGCTCACTCTACACTTGTGAGTATCCAGCACACTGCACCTTGATATTTATCCCATATAAATCACAATACTGCACCATCAGGGAATTTTCTTCTGTTTTTTACATGACATTGCGCTTCCTGATGATCTTCACTTCTTCATTTAGATGGTTACTGTCTGCCTCAATATAATTGAGGCAGCTTACTGGTTTTTGGTAAATTTTTGTACAGATCTTATTGTTCTCTATATAAATCATTAAGTCAAGAAACTCAATACTACTAGTGCTAGATTTTAAAGTGACGTGCAAATTATAATTATTGTGATTTATATAATTAATAAATGTGGTTAGTGTATTAAGATCCCCTTTCCAAATAAAGAATATATCATCCACAAAATGTGTCCAGAGCACTAGGTTTGCACCAAACTCATGCTGGGACCAGATGTTTTGAACCTCCCATAATTCCATAAAGAGATTATCATAGTTTGGTGGAAACCTAGTGCCCATTGCGGTGCCTTTAATCTGTAAAAATAATTCCTCATTAAACCAAAAAAAGTTATGTGTAAGTGTAAATTTAATAAGTGTAATAATAAAATCAATATGTGCTTCCGTGTATAAACCCTCTTCTTCCAAAAAATATTTTACAGCTAAACACCCATGTGCGTGTTCTATTACTGTAGATAAAAAAGTGACATCACACGTGACTAAATAATATTATTAAATATCTTTTAAATGTGACTTGAGTTTCTTTACTGGTTTCTGCAGAAAAAAAGTATAGATAGGCTGACAAATTGGAGGTCATAGACTGAATACCTAAAATAATAGGTTGGCCGGGAGGGATTAACAGATTTTGTGTAATTTTGTCAAATAAAAAATGGGTAATTTGGGTTTTTTAATGTGTATAAATTCAAATTCCTCTTTATTGATACATTTATTTTTTAGTCCTATAGTAAGAAGATTCTCCAACTCATAGAGGAAATCTTCTGTTGGATTTTTATTAAATCTTGAATATGTGTCTACATCATTAAGCAGCCTTAGGGACTCTTTTATATAGTTTTCTTTTTCTAGGATTACCAATCCTCCACCCTTATCCACTGCTTTTATGATTATTGTATTGTCTTCTTTTAATTGTTTTTCAGTTAAATTCTTTTTTATATACTTGTTTTGCTTAGATAACTTGTCCAGATCATCTTGAACTAACTTCTCAAAAGTATCTAAATATCCACCATTAAGATAGCTCGGGTAGAATAATGACCTTTTTTTTAAAGGGGGTATGAGTAGATTCACTAGCAAAGTATAGATATATGATCAAATATCAGTTGTCTAAATTTAGCATAGGTTGAACTTGATGCACGGAAGTCTTTTTTCAACCTCTTCTACTATGTAACTATGTATAAAGAAATATGAAAGAGTGAGACGGGAAAGTATCCCCTGGAGTAGTGGCACACACCTCAAAATTAAAACTCGGTTTTATTAACGTAATTAAAATAAAGTGTAAGGGGTACTGGACAAACAAAACAAACACGTGAACATATAATGATAAAAAGCGGAGTGTAATTAAACAAGGGTAACTAGTGATTTAGCAAAAAGACTGTATATAATTAAACTCTCTCTACAAGAAAGTACGTTTGTGTGTGTTATACTTTTGTAAAACTGGTCACTCAGGATGTAGAGAAAATTCCTAGATACAGGAGGTGTGATAATATGAATCGACAGGAAAGACAGATCCTAAAAAATTTATCTGAGAAAAGGGAAATAACGATCAAATCCTCTGACAAAGGGGGCAACATAGTTCTACAGAAGACCGAAAACTATGTAAAAGAAAACCTGAGGCTTTTGGGGGACACCACGTGCTATAGAATTCTAGACACGGACCCCACTCTAATATTTCTAAAAGAATTAAAAACACTTTTAGATGAGGGACTTGAAAATCTAGTCATATCCAAACAAGAACATAAATATATGTATAACACCAAGCCATAGGTAGCCACCTTCTATACATTACCAAAGATTCACAAGAATGCACTTAAACCTTCCGGACGCCCTATAGTATCAGGAATAGGGAATATAACAGAGGGTTCTAGTGTTTATCTAGATCAAGTTCTCAAACCCTTCGTCGTTTCCCTTCCATTGTATGTCAGAGACACACAAGACGTACTTAGACGCCTGGAAGGCATAACTGTAGAGAAAGGCACACTTTTATGTAGTCTTGATGTAGAATCACTATACACAAGCATACAGCATCCAGTAGGATTAAAAGCGGTGTCATATTTCTTACAGAGTAGAAGTGTGTTCCATCTCACGCACAATCAGTTTGTGTGTGATTTACGACAATATGTGCTCTCACACAACTACTTTGTCTTTGACCAGAAAATCTACCTCCCGGTACAGGGTTCCGCCATGGGCACTACATGTGCCCCAACATACGTGAACCTGTACCTGGGCTGGTGGGAGAAACATACCATTCTCAGTGACCACCTAACTGAATACACAGACGACATCTATCGTCTTATGGATACGCTACATTGATGACATCCTGGTCCTGTGACGGGGAAGCAAAAGCCATTTCCAGAGTTTTGTAAAAATTTTAAACACCAATACACACAACCTTAGGCTAACTCATGAAACAAGCAAAGAAAGCCTGATTTTCTTAGATCTGTGTGTGCAAATAACAACTGGCATTAGAATTAAAACCTCCACACACAAAAAAGACGGCAACGAATAGATACTTAAGGGCTGATAGCTACCGTCCTACCCCACTGATCAGGGGTATACCCACCGGACAGTTCCTCAGAATCCGGAGAAACTGTTCAGATGTGAATGAATTTAAAGAACATGCAAAAATCATGACCACTAAGTTTCTACAGAGAGGCTATAGTCACAACAACATCACGAAAGCCTATCACAATGCCCTTACGTCCAAATGATCTACTCTGCTACAAGATAAAATAAAACCAAACGATCAACAAATCATCAGGTTCATAGGCACCTATTCAGCACAATGGGGAGAAATAAGAAAAATCTTTGAAAAACACTGGCATATCTTGTTACAAGATAAGGATTTGCAGGAAATTCTTAATAATAGACCTGATATGGTGAGCAGACGCTCTAAAAAATTTAAAGACACTCTTGTCCGCAGCCATTATCAAAAATCCAATAGGCAGCTGCTACCCACATGGTTACCATCCAAAACCATGGGTACATAAAGATGCGGGGAATGCAAAGGATGTAAATTCATCAAACCTGGTAAAACCTTCATGAATAAAGGGAAAGTGCACCCAATCCGCCACTTCATTAACTGTAAAACCACGAAAGAATTCCGTAGAACAATTCTAGAACACATTGGGAATATAAGAAACGAGACAGACACACCAGTCTCAAGACATGTTCGAAATGAACATGAGGGTAATCCCAATGTTCTTCACTTTCAGGGGATAGACCATCTCCCCAATATTAGTCGTGGTGGGGCTTGGGACAAACTGTTGCTACGCAAAGAATGTAAGTGGATATATACTTTGTCCACATTTACCCCGGAAGGTTTAAACGAGGGTTTCCTTTATTCCCCATTCATCAACTAACTTTAGCCCCTGCCTGCATCTTATACTAAGACATATGTATTATATTTATTCACAAAATTTCCTTTTTATTCTTTAGCCGTATTTTCATAGACTTACCTGGTACATTCTTCGTTTCCTCTTACCCCCCCCCCTCCCTGTCCATGAGGGGTTGGTAATCACTATCAGTGGAGGATTCAACACAGTTTTCAGAGCAATTACTCTTCCCTTTATTCACAAGGGATTAGGTTTGCATATAGATTTAATCATCTATTTGGTAGATATAGGAACCAGCAATGTATACTTTTTCCTCTACCAGCCATTTGCGTCTCTGTACACCTGCTACAGCTGTATTAACATGCCTAAAAAATGGGGCTGACAATTCATCCATGTGCGCCTATCTGCGCCAGCTATAAGCAGTGTTAGCATGCCTTAGAACTGGTGCTGACAGTTCATTCATGGCTAAACTCAATTCGAGTAAACTGTCTGTTTACATTTTTCTACTACAGCGAATCAGCTATAAGGGGGAGGTAAAAAAAGTGTAGTCCCTCCTGCAAGAGCTCGGTATAATGTACCGTGTATAAGAGTGTATCCGCACCCTCTCCTATTGGATGTGCTGGGAACCAATGAGATTACCCGCATGGGATGCGAGAGGCGGGCCTTATATGACGCAACATCATGATTGACGCGTCAATTCGGCCAATCGGGAGCCTGTCTGTCCGGTCTTCCCTCAATCATAGGAGGTATAAAAATCATGGGGTTTCAGTAGCAAACCGCCCCCGATGAAGCCTATTGATGAAACGTACGTCGGGTACGTGTGACGTCAGCAAGTCAGCGACGTCGGCTGATTCGGAGTCGCAAGGGAGTCCTGCTAGTCTGAGCGTTTCGGAGACTGTAGTCGTGGACAGCAAGAACGCTCAGACTCTCTTTATTTGCACCCCTAGACAGACATTCTCTGTATTCTGCTATCAGCTTTATTATAGCTGAATACTGGTTAAAGCACCACAGAGGCTACTACCTTCTGGTGTGCAGTTCCCAGTACTACCTAACTGGGCATTAAAGTAACCAATGCCTAGTGGTGGAGGGGTGACTATACCCACCCACTTAAAGTTCAGGTTGTGATACACAGATTTTTTTTCAACCTAGATAGTTGGTTGATTACCCAAGACTTTGCAGACTTAGAACCATGGGAGATATGCAATTTCCATGAGAACCCCATTATTATAGTCTGTAGGAATTCAGGGAATCCATTCATTGTTCCCTTAGTAGGACAACTGTGATCCAAATAACACACACAAACATACTTTCTTGTGGAGAGAGTTTAATTATATACCCTCCAAGTGTTTTTGCTAAATCACTAGTTACCATTGTTTAATTACGTATATCTTATCAGAAAGCTGCTACCCAGAGAAGTTGCTTATTCCACAAGTTAAAAGGAATGTTTGGCTATCGTGTGGGCTCTGAGAAAACTGCAGTCCTATTTGTATGGCCGGATATTCACAGTGATCATGGATCACAACCCCTTGACTTGGCTACAAAGGGTATCTGGGGAAAATGGCAAGCTCCTTCGTTGGAGGCTTGACCAAGAATTTGACTTTTCCATTCTGCACAAGAAAGACAGTGTACGTGGAAATGCCAATGGACATTCACGTCAGGACAATCCCAGTGAGCCAACAACCACAAGAAGTGGCAGGCCAGTTAAACCGGTGGACGAGGCGGTTGTAACAGCACCTACATCTTAAAGGGGGAGGTGTCACGGTGAAGGGGTTAACCAGGCTCACTAATAAATGTTAAGCCCACTTGGTTACCCCTGATCTGTGTGTTGAGGCCCTAGAGTGTCAGCTCTTGGACCTAGATGTCAGAAATGCATTACTGTGACTGTGTGCAAATTATGCGACATTAAAGATTTTTCTGTGTTTTGCCTTTCTTGGGGTGCTGGGACCAGGAGATTTCTAGGCTGTAAGTTTCAGGGTGGGTTTGCCAGAGAAAGTCTTCACAGAATGTCTATATATTGGGGTTCCGGAGTTATGGGTCCGGGAATCAAGTGAGATTCTCGGATAAAGCCAAGCACATTACTCCGGGCAGACTCTGACCCTGAAAACGTTCTTGCGACTCACTGCCAGGATCCTTGCTGCAGCATCATCTAGACAAGGCAAACAGACATGAAGGGGTTAATGTATACCTGCAACCATACAGGGGATCCCTAGTATAAATGGGGGGGGGGGGTCCCAGTACAAGGAGGGGTGCCCAGGTACCCTGAGCCTGGTATAGGGGTTCAGGGGGTGCTCCAGCTATATGATAAAGCTGAGAGTGATTGCTTATGTGTAAAAAGTTTAAAAGTTATTTCTAGAGTGTGCCAAGAATGAGGCTAGTGAGTAAACGCAAACCATGTGAGTGCGTAATGCTAAAAAATGGGGTTTTCCTTTGCCCTTTTTTCCATGACCAATAAATTATAACTTTTATGGGATACGCACCCTCCTTTTTATTATTCTCTGGATATCTGCAGTAGTGCTCTGCCAGTTTTCTCCTTCTCTAGTGAGTAAAGGCAGTATATCCCCTCACTCCATCCCTGACACCAGAGTAAGGACTCGCACATTTTAATCACACCAGATACAGGACACAGTGTATTTTAATAAAGCCTTATGTTTTATATGTGTAACCCTGCTTCCCCCCTTCCCCCAGACTCTACGGTGGTGTCTAGGGTGCATGAGGGCAGATTACATGCGGTGTGGTGCGTACCTGTGAGGAACAGGAGGGCCTGAGCTTCCCGCGATGGTGTGGGGGAGCCAGGACCGGGCTTCTGGGGTGGTAGCCTCCATGATCTCTTAGTGGTGCAGCGCCTCCATCTTCTATACTCCCAGGAATATGGGACAGGACCGGTATAGAAGAACCCCTTGGGTCCCAGGGTAGTACTTTCCAAGTCACACACAGTCTTTACGGATGAAGAATAGTCTCTTTATTTGACAGAGCAACAATATCCCAACGATAGTGGCTTCCAACAGCCGCAACACAATAGCCAGGACGGGTTATACGCCACTCGCCTTCGCCCAGCTAATTCCTCCTCTCCTTCCCTCCAAGTACTCTTCCGGCAGGATGGCCTGAGCTAGGGCTTCAATACCCCATGGCCCACCCCCGAGGTTAGCCTCGCGGTGGGTCTTGAATTCTCCCCATCACCCCTGGCAGTGGGGTGAGGGCATTGGTCCACCAAGTCTATACTTCTATCAGCTCTACTAAAGGACGCTGATCTTTCCGCTCTTCTGTCTCCTGCACGCTGTGCAAGGGAAACTGTAGTCTCCTCCAAATCCTCGGGCCTATCCACAGGATTTCTTGACTCATAGCCTATTAACGGCTCTGCATACTCCCGGCATAACTCACCGGCAACTCCAGACTCTCTGTATCACTATCAACTCTCTCGAACTAATCTCGAACGAACAACAACTACGCACCGGAGTTGGCTGCTAAATATAGAGCTAGCCCCGCACCTTGTGATGTCACAACAGGACCTCCCCTCTTGCTCACGCCTGCAGCAGAGTCCAGGCCTGCGTCTATCATTCAGGATAGGGCTATGAAAGGGGGGAACCCAGGATGATTACTGGTGCCTGATCTTAACAGGACTTACCGCAGCAGAAGGAAGATAGGTATAGCCTGTGCTGTTTACAGGGGGCTACATATGTATATATGCTGATAACCTGTGAATGAATTGTGGGATTTCCAAGTCATGGATTCCGAGGGACCAGATTGCTACCAAGCTTGTGCCTATGGGTCTGTGCGGAGTCCGGAGTTGAAAGCCTCAGGGATGCCAAGGTATTAGAACAGGAAGGGTACTGCAATTCTGCTTGAGTATCCGCATCCTGGGCTAACACAGGGCTATCCGGCCACCATTTGCCAGAGCCCAGACTCTGGAGCCTGGAAAGCGCGTGGGCTCAGTATGCAAAGAGGCAGAGGTGCCAGGTTAGCGCATGCACCTTTGCAGAATGAAAAAAGTGCCCACCAGCTTTACAATACCGGCAAATCGGTGATTGGCTGGCAGGAGAATTCCCATGCTCTGATAGGCTGTAGAGGTTTGTGATTGGGATACTGAAACCCATAAGAAAGCTTGCAGCCAATCAGGGACGAAGATTCCAAGCGCCAAACCAACAGCGGCAAATTCAAAGATGCTCTGTGCTGAATAGACGTGAGCCGGCTTCAAGGATTTTCAACTCAGAAAATGTTCTTTTGAGAACGTAGCGGTCGCGGCTGGCATTGCATGCCGACATCAGTTCCAGGACTTTCGTGAGTACCTCCCGGTCATTGGAAAGGGCTCCTACAGTGGTCATTTGTGTGAATTTTGTTTAAAGGACAAGTTTATTCGTTAGTGTGACGGTAGGGCGTAGCCGGCCTTCATTAATAAATAGGGAACCCGGCTGGCTGCCCTTGAAACCGTATGGCAAGGGCTGAGTGTCAGCTCTTTGGTCTAATATTGTACCTTACTGTGTTGCCCTGTAACTTTGTTCCCCTTATACTGTCCCCTTTAGGGTTATAAGCTAGGAACTGTGTGTGTGGTGTTAATGCATTAACTAGCCCACTGGGCTTACACAGTTATCTGTGTATTCCCTTTGACTCATGGGCCTGCAGCTGCCTGTGCTTGCTTATAAGTGGGTTGCCTTGTATGGGTGGCCTCATGAGAAATAGCTGCAGGGCAGAGACTTCTGGAACATGAGGCCTTGGACATGCTTACCGCTGGCGTGCTGATGCGCACTGAGGCTCAGGGAAAGCGGGTGCTTTCCCTGGCCTTGCGGTTGCTTACCCTGGCCTTGCGGTTGCTTGTCCTGCTCGCCGTAAGGGGGCGGGCTCTGGGCGGGCTCGGGGTGGGCCGGGGGCAGGCACGTCACTGGCCGGGGGCGGGCCAGTGACGTCACGGAGCTGGTTCGCCCTCATTGGGCAAACCGCTCACTTGACCGGCCTGTCGCGCCGGCAAGCGGGGGAATTTTAAATTCCTCTAAGACCTGCGCTTCCGCAAGCGCGCGGAAGCGCAGGTGAGCCCCTACTAAAGTCACTCTAATTGCGGCTGCAGGGGCTCAGTGCTGAGCGGGAGAGCACGTCAGCACGCTTCCGCCAGCAAGCGGTAAACATGGCCAAGGCCTGAGGGAAAAGGCGGGATACTTTAACCTGTATTCACAAAAAACAAAACTGTGCGCTACTACCTAACTACCTATAAAGTTTTAAATGTATAAATATATACAGTGCAGTGACTATACCATCAATTTAGTGATAAAAAATGTATAAAAAATTAAACCACAACTCCCACAGTGAGGTAGTTAAACATTAAATAATAAGTGCCACATAACCGTGTTGGGGATAATGGCGTCTGCAGCTGTAAACGCAGGGGTGGCTCAGCACCCCACACACACTAAGAGAAGGGAAACAAAAGAAAACAGCGCACAACGCCAAATAGTGAAGCAAATTCAACAATATATTATAGATTTAAAAAGGGGGTAATATATCTGCGTACATAAAAAAGGTTGGTAAAAGGCATGTAGTGTGTATCACACTGTTTACCACTCGGCTGTTAGCTGTAGATTCAGGTGCTTGTTTCCCTCTGCTGCTGCAGCTCAGTTGATTCTGGGGCAGGACGTCAGTCTTTTCACTCCCAAGGGGATTTCCCTTCATGCAGCCAGGTTCAGCAGCTGGTACTGGGGCTCGGTGAAATCGCTCCTGCTTCCTATCCGATATGAAGCTGCTCCTGTACCTTGGCAGGTGTATCCTCTGCAGAGAGGTTAAAACGCAGCTTGCTGCTGTCTTCACAGCAGTGGTGGATTCAATAGGGAAGTTTGAACAGTCTTACAGAGTCTCTCACAAGTGTCCAAAACAGCACACAGGATGAAATAAAAACAGGACAGGCCAACACATAGACAAAGGCCAATGTAAGCAGATATAAGGCAATAGAATGTTACATCCAACTAGTTTCGTAGAATTAAGTAGTTAATTCTACGAAACTAGTTGGATGTAACATTCTATTGCCTTATATCTGCTTACATTGGCCTTTGTCTATGTGTTGGCCTGTCCTGTTTTTATTTCATCCTGTGTGCTGTTTTGGACACTTGTGAGAGACTCTGTAAGACTGTTCAAACTTCCCTATTGAATCCACCACTGCTGTGAAGACAGCAGCAAGCTGCGTTTTAACCTCTCTGCAGAGGATACACCTGCCAAGGTACAGGAGCAGCTTCATATCGGCTAGGAAGCAGGAGCAATTTCACCGAGCCCCAGTACCAGCTGCTGAACCTGGCTGCATGATGGGAAATCCCCTTGGGAGTGAAAAGACTGACGTCCTGCCCCAGAATCAACTGAGCTGCAGCAGCAGAGGGAAACAAGCACCTGAATCTACAGCTAACAGCCGAGTGGTAAACAGTGTGATACACACTACATGCCTTTTACCAACCTTTTTTATGTACGCAGATATATTACCCCCTTTTTAAATCTATAATATATTGTTGAATTTGCTTCACTATTTGGCGTTGTGCGCTGTTTTCTTTTGTTTCCCTTCTTTAACCTGTATTGCCTGCCAGCCAGGTATTAGAGCTGGTGTCTTAGAGAAGGGTTTAGACCCCCCAAATTATAGGTGCAAATGGTGGAGTGAAAGCTCTTGGGTCTAAATGTTAGTTTTTCCTGTGTTTTAAAACTACAATGCATTTTGTATTTGTCCTGTGAGGAAAAAACAGTTTGGTGACAAAAGGCAGCCACATGTGAGTTAGCATTTCAATGCCACCAACTCAGGTATAGGAATTCCCTGTGTTAATTGCAAAACCATGTTGGTTGTAGCACATGGCAAGGGGGGGAAGGGCTGAGAACAGGATATCTAGATTAGAAAGTCTTTGTTTCCCCCTAGACCCCAGCTCCCCTCCGTGTATTAGATAGGGGGCAATCCTATATAGGGGAGTGCAGTGTAGCACATAACCTTTTTTTTCCTGCTGGCGGGCCTCTCAAATGTGCTTCTGAGTGAAAGGACTATTCACACAGCGAAACACGGAGAGGCCTAGCCAGCAGGCTGGATTTCGGTCCAGGAGTTCAGGACAAGGGTCCTAACAAGGTAAGCTTTTGCTGAAGCAGACGCCTTGCACCTAGGAAAGCCTATTTTTAACCCCAGACCCCAGTTAGTGTATATTCTCTATCTTGTATTTCTGTGTGTTTCCGAGGTCTTATCCGAATAAACTGCAATTTATTTTACTGCCTGTTTTGCGCTGTGACTGATCCCTTAAATATAAAGATGTATTTGGCCTGGTCTCCCGTGACAGTTAGCCCCATTCTCAGAAAGTGTGTTAACTGTGCAAATTGTGTTACATTGTGTGTATGTCTTTTCCTGAAATAAATTACAATTTATTTTACCTCCTTGCTTTGCTCAATCAATGATCCCGGTATAAAAAGGTGTTAATAAACCTGGTCTCCCGTGACACATGCGCAAGAGAATACTCCGGCCGGAGATCCTGGTGCACATGCGCAGAGTTCTCGGTGTGCAGGGAATCAGCGTGTCCGGCCTGCAGGGGTGGGATGAGTGGCGTCCGACGGGCGCCCCCCCGCCAATCGCCAAACCCCTTCTTCGCTTCCCCCGGTCCTGTCTCCCCACCCGCATGGGCAACTGAGGGGAACATGGGCCGTAGGGGGACGCGCCGTGGTGAGCGCACGCCAACTTTGTTCCCCCTGTGCCTATCTCCCGCCCGGGCAACAGCCACAGGGTCTGGGGGCAGGGACACACACGAAGTGCCACACATGCTGCCTGTGGACCCACTGCCCGCTCCCAACGTGGCGGGCAGTGAACAGGGAAGCAGCACCCACCTGGTCAAGGTCAGTCACCCACACACTCAATTCCTCTTATTAGGAATTTATTCTGTTTTTTAAAAGTGGGGGCAGAGCTAGGGGCGGGCTAGGTGGCGAGTTGATTTTTTTTGGTTCGGCGAGTAGATTTTTGGGTGATTTGTCAAGCACTGATATAGATAGATATCAAATGGAAATATTACTGTGTGCTCATTTGCATGGCTTAGACAGGTCTGTAACCCCGCCTTTCACCATTATCGCCTCCACTGCAGCAAGAGATTCTGGGAATAATATAAATACAAACAAACATACACCAAACTGTATCACACAAAGTGGAAAACAAGAAACTCAGTTGTAATGCAAACAAAAACCAGTATTTAAGAATACATAGCACACTTAGCTCCAACGTTTCGGTCCAGAAAGGACCTTCCTCAGGGAGGTGCTGGAGAACAATGGCACAGAAACATATTTATACTCAGAAGGCCACCCAGTGAAACCAATTAGAGGCATCTAATTGGTAAGTAAAAACAGCACATAGTATCACAAGACAGACTTGCTGACGCATGACAGCCATCTTAATCAGCCGAGCGCAATCCTAAACTAACAGCTGCAGTGCATGCGTGTGAGGGGAGGAGGTCAGTCTGAGAGCAGAGAGAGGGTACTGGCGTCCTCCGTTGCTAGGTAGCACGCTCAATGCGTAGTAACACCACAGAAACGGGATACACAATGAACTGCCCATGCGTAAGCCCCATCACGGTCGGTCTGACACAGCAGGCTCAACGTCGTCAGGGGGAATGCCAGCATTGATACAGTTCAATTATAAAAACACAGTGGGGAAACACACGTGAATGAGGGGCTGGGGAGATAAAAACAAGTATACCAGAGTCGCGGGTAGCAGATATCAAAGAACATAGTGAAACCAACCACACAAATATCAGCAAGGTGGTATAGAGGCTAAAATACAATACCCTCTACAACAAGTAAAAGTGCTGTAAAAGGGCATATCACGGGGGGAACAAGGGGAAGAAAGCGGAGTACAAAAATCCAAAATTCATTATCAGAAAGCAGGGCTATGAATGGCCCAAGGCCCAAAAGGAGGGAGAAGAGCTCCGAGAAAGATTTACAAAAAGCAACCAAGTTTGAAATCTTTGTTAAGGCCTTTTGGGGCCATGGTGTTTAATTCAAATATCATTCTATTTTCAAGTTGGAGCAACAATTTGCCCCTATCGCCACCCTGTGAGCGGGCATGGACATGGAGAATAGGCATACACCGCATGGTGGCAAAGCTATGTTTAAACTGTTTAACATGTCTTGCAACTGGTTGTAGTTTCAAGTCATCTGTGCTGTCAGTCTCTAGTAAGTCCTTTCTGATAGACGATCGGTGAAGGCAGATACATTCTTTGAGCATTCGAGTCGTTTTGCCTACATAGTAAAAGTCACATGGGCACCAAATAAAATAAACTACAAAACGACTCTCGCAATTCATGTAGTCTTTTATCTTTATGGCTTTGTTACTGTGTGGATGCGCAAAATTCTTCCCAAGCAGCATATGTTGACAATTGGTACAGATATGACACTTGTATACTCCGAGTGATCGAGTCAGCCAATTAATAGGGGTGCTGTACTTGGTCACTGGGTCGGCCTGTGTTAAAGAATCCCCTATGTTCCATCCTCTTCTGTAACAAAGTAGAGGTGGATTCAAGAAGGTCTTGCCTATTTTTGTTTCGTTAGCAAGTACTGTATATGCCAATGCTTGAGTACACTTGTCTTGATCATCCCAGAGGCAGTGCTGTAGGTAGTATTGACATTAAAGTGGTCAATGGCTTGTGACTTCTTCCCAGGTGCAAGGAGTTGGCTACGAGGGATACGTTTCGCCTTCATTAGGGCAGCATCAATCTCCCGTTTATCGTATCCTCTATCCAGGAAATATTTAGCCATTCCATGTAGGGCCTGATCGCACTCCTCCTGGTTGCTGGTAACCCTCTGTACTCTCAAAAACTGAGAGTAGGGTAATCCTCTCTTCAATGGCGTGGGATGATGACTAGTGGCTAGAAGCAGGGTGTTTCTGTCCGTCTTCTTCTGATGGATCCTGGTTAGCAGTGAGTCAACACCCTTGTACACCATGGTGTCCAGAAAGATGACCTCACTGGGGCTATAGTTAGCAGTAAACCGAATATCAGATGGAATAGTATTTAGATACTCCAGGAATAATCCTAGCTCTGCTTCCGTACCCTTCCACACTAGAAACACGTCAATGTATCTCATATATTTAATAATATGATGAGAGAAAGGAGAATCATTGAGCATGTGGGTGTGCTCGTACTGGTCCATGAACAAATTGGCATAAGCCAGGGCCAAATTAGACCCCATTGCCGTTCCCATAAGCTGAAGATAAAAACTTTTTTAAATTCGAAAATAAGTTTTATGTAATTCAATATCTATCAAAAGCAGCAGAAATTCCAAAGGGGAACCCATGCAGTCACTGTATGAGCTGAAGTTGTCCTTAATGGCTTCCATCCCTTCTGCATGCACGATATTCGTATACAGGCTGGAAATGTCCATAGTAACCAACAGGGTAGTCTCAAAATTCAGTGTCAGGCCCACCAGTTTGTTAATAAAGTTTGTTGTGTCCTTAATAAAGCTAGACAACCTGACAACCAAAGGCTGCAAGTAAAAGTCTATACTGTATATTGAGACAAAGGGTGGCATAATGATCCCCTAGCAGAGATGATAGGGCTCCTTTGCGGTGAAGAGATCGATTTGTGCATCTTAGGAAGAATGTACATAACCACATAACCGGTGTGATGGGGAACTCTTATCTAAGGAATTTCCATGTGTCCTCCGTAATCCAACGGTTATTGATGCCTAATTCAATCACCGAATCAACCTCCCGTTTGTACATGGGGGTTGGATCACCGCTCAGCATCTTATAGTGTTGAACTGCCCCTAGTTGTCTAAGAACCTCCGCTCTATATTGGTTGACTAGCTGAGAGCCCCGGCGTTGCCCGGGATGTTTGTGGTGTGGGGGTGGCATTTAGGTGGTTGGGTGGGGAGTGGTCCACGCGGCCCATGGCGGTGTGCGGTGGTACTGCTGCTGTGGCTGTACTGATGGTGATTGTATCGGGGTGCTGATTTGGGAGGGTTTGGTGTTGATGTGGGGATGCGGATGTGGGGGTGCTGATGTGGGTGTGGCGAAGGGGGAAGTGCCAAGGTGCTGATGTGTGGGTGCTGATGGGGGCTGGGAATCGCGGGGGGCAGAGAATGCCGGTGTGCTGATGTGGTGGTGCTGGGGATACCGTGTGTGTGTGTATATATATACACACACACACACACACACACACGGTATCCCCAGCACCACCACATCAGCACACCGGCATTCTCTGCCCCCCACGATTCCCAGCCCCCATCAGCACCCACACATCAACACCTTGGCACCTCCCCCATCGCCACACCCACATCAGCACCCCCACATGTATATGTATATGTATATGTGTGTGTGTGTGTATGTGTATATATATGTGTGTCTGTGTCTGTGTGATATATATATATATATATATATATATATATATATATATATATATATATATATATATTGTGACAGAGTCACTGACTCAGTAGGCTGTGACAGTGAATGGAGAGATGCTGCAGCCAGTTCACCGAGTGTTAATCTCCTCAGACAGAGAAAGCACAGCTGAGGACTGATTAAACAGGGGCTGAACTATCAGTGAAACAAGTGCTTTAAAAAGCAGGAAGTTGCTCACACAAGGTGAGCTTGTTTTTTCCACGTGAGGGTGGAGAGAACTCTCCCGGCTAGGAAGCCGTAGCTGCTGCTGCTGCTCTGGTCCCCCAGTCCTGTGAGGAGCTTTGCTGCTGGGACCAGCTGGGACCAGCTGGGACCAGCTGGGACCCCAACCCAGGATAAAGATAAACATTGCTGCAAGGCTGGACACAGCCTGCTCCCCGGAACCGTGTTCCTGTTTGCTACTGGAGCTGCAACAGATAAGACTTTATTATTACACTTATTGGTTATACTTTGTGTTGCATAAGTTTTGGGCATAACCAGATTAGCTGGCTGTCCTGTTAGTAAGGGCTCAAGAAGTGAGTTAGTTTCCCTAACGGGAATAGGCTTTAATTTCTAGGAAGTACTTTTTTTTAAAGGGACAGTGCACCCGTACTTTATTTTGGTTGTGGCTAATAAACCACTATAGTTGACCATTTCCCATCGTGTCTAGCGTCTTACTGACCCCGCCGCGAGGCCGTCCTGCCACAGGTGGTGTCAGAAGTGGGATGCTACGCATCTGGGGGTCAGTAGATGAAGATGTATTGAGACACTGAACTCAAGCGAAAAAAAAGAAAACGCGTTATTTTGCTGAAACATTGAATTTACAGCTAGCAAGTGCTGAGTGTAAAGTTTGCCCCGTCGGGTATGAAAGGATTGCTGTGTAAAGCTAATGCCTTTTGCTGAAGCGAGTGAATTTGCAGCTTGCAAGTGCTGTGTGTAAAATTTGCCCTGTCTGGTATAAAAGAAAATTAAAATGGATTTTGGCAAAGATGTTGCCCTAAGAAGAACCCAGAAGGTTCAAAGGTTGTAAAGCACGTACAACTTACGTGTGTTGTGCAAAGTCTGCCTCGTCGGGTGTGAAAAACAAAACAAAAAAAAAACGGGGTTTTAAAATGGCCGCCGTCAAGTGTCAATTTTTCAATGTACATAACCATACAAAACAGTGTCCCTTCAGGCCATATGATGATGACGCATATGTGGCCCCGAGAAGAGAGACGTACCCGCAGATGAAAGCTGCAAAAGTGATCAGTGTGTGTGTGCCCAGTACCACTGATGTCTCTGGAACTAATAAAACAAAGAGAAAAAAGAAAAATATTTTTCAAGTCACAGAGGAAGTGACCGAACCACTTGAGCCTGCGATATCAGGACAACAGGCGTCAGCAAGCCACCGAGATGTGCTGCAGACCGGAGTGATGGGCAGAATTGTCACAGGAACGGTGGCAAAGGAAAAGGAGGAGCAAAGGGAAGCTGAATCCTTGATCCAGGTAAAAGAGGCCTTAATTTCTGCACTCCAAACTGCACACCGTGATTATGATGTCTTGCAGGAACAATTGAATAGGGAGCGAGAAGCAAATGCCGAGGTACAGAGGTGTATACTCCCAGCTATACTTGAGTATGAGGCGTTAAAGAAAACAGAGCATCTCTTACTGAGTGAGTTGGAGGAGCTGAAGACAAGTTTGGATAAGGCCAACACCGCAATTACTAACATGGAATCAGAGAGAACAAGTCCTGACTGGAGACTATGCTATCAGATGTCCCAGAGAGATGTGCAAAACTTCATCAAAGACTTAGAAGTTTCTCACCAAGAAGCTAGTGCGCTCAAAACAGAGCTGGAACTCTCACGCCAGGAGGGCCACTGTCTAACTACAGAGCTGGGTACTTTGAAGAAAGCCAATGAGACGGTCCTAAGGGATATAGAGACTGTGAAAATGGAGAATATAAACCTGAAAGAAGAGGTTTTAAACCTGACTGGTCAGGTCAGTGATGGGACTGGGAAGCTTCACCAAGCGCAGAAAGTGAAGACGCAATTGGCGCAACAAAAATTAGAAGTACAGGCTGCTCTGCAAAATGCAGAGAAAATGCTGGAAAAAGAATACCTCGCCCTCGAGCAGCTGAAGATCACGTTGAGCGCCACAAGAGCATCGCTGGAGGCGGAGCTTAGAAGCCAGGTGACTGTGTGAGAGGGAACATGAGAAGGTCCAAAGACTGAAGCAAGAGCTGGAGAAGCAGAGAAGCAGTGCCATCCCAATGAGTCAGTATATCAAGGAGAAAGAGGCCTGGGAAACAGAAGCAGCAGCGATCCTAGCAACAAGAACTGCAGAGCTCAAAAAGATGAAGGAGGCGTTGATGCAAACCGAGAGTAAGCACCGGGAAGAGGTGAAGGCCCTGAGAGGGGACTGGCAGCATCAGATTGAAGAGTTGCAGATGCAGACGGCTGAGCGCGAGATGCAGCGCGCCAAGAGGGAGGAGGTCTCCGTCCGTCAGGTGGCCTGCCTGATGTTGCACCATGAAACCGAGATGGCTGATATCCACAAGCGGCTGGACTACACGACCAATGAGGGGGCCTGGCTACAGCTGTAGCTAGACCAGGTCCGGGAGGAGCACCAGCAGTTGCAGGTCCAGAAAAAAGACACAGAGACTGATTTAAGCCTTGCTCTGAGTCTGCTACGAGACGTACAATCGCGACTCAATTGTAACGAAGATGAACTAGCAGCCGCACTGAGTGAAAGAAGAAAGGCAGAAGGACTGCTTCAAGACCTGAGGAAGGACCTGGAGTCTGAGCGTGCTGGCCGCAAGATGGCGGAGAAACAAAAGTGTGACCTAGTCAAGGAGCTTGAGGCTCTGAATACTGAGCGGGACGCTACTTTGGACTCTACGGCTGCCCAGCAGGAGGTTTCTCAGATGAAGCTGGAGGAAAAGCTTACAAGCCCAAGACAGACATTTGGGTCACTGAAGCAGTCCAAGGAAAAGGTGGTGGTAGAGATAAAACAAGGGAGGCACTCCAGGAAGCATGACTGTGATACCGTTGCAGAACTACAGTCTACTTTCCACAAGGCACGGAATGCGAAGGCCAAATTGCGATGCACTGGCACAGTAAGAATCCAATCAAACTACAGTGCCCAGGGGACACAAAGTGGATTCCTTGCCATGAGGGCAGCCACTGTGAAGAGACAGACGCAAATGAGACGGAAGTGTGCCCGGGATCATAAGGGGAGAAAGACCACACAGATTTTAACTTACTCTGTTGAGAGAGTCGCTGGAAAGAGTCAAGACAGAAAGGCCCAAGCCTATGAGTCTGCTGATGGTAAAAGAGAGGTGCCATGGGGTGCACTTCGGGTTAATAAGAATCCCAACCCAGTTGAAGTACTAAATATAAATATTGTGGAACCTAACACTGAAGGTACGCTGAGGGAGAAAGGTCCAAAAACCATCACCGCTAAAACAGAGTTGCAGTCTTCACAAGAGAAGGCCAAACAGTCACTGGCGAGTGTATGCAATGAGCTGACCGAGGTCAAGGCTCTTCTACTGGGTAAAGGAGACTCTGGACACAAGGAGATAGTGAGGTACCAGTCCTCAGGCCCAGATGGCCTGGTAATTACCCCAAAAAGAAAATGCCTAAATTGGAAGGCAAGAAAAAAAAAGGGGGGAGGGAAGGGCCGACGTCAGACATTTTCGACAAAGATGCTGGTGCACGGGAATGGTGCACGGGCCGCTCCACAGGACAATGTTTCGCTGGGGAGAGGGATATGTGACAGAGTCACTGACTCAGTAGGCTGTGACAGTGAATGGAGAGATGCTGCAGCCAGTTCACCTAGTGTTAATCTCCTCAGACAGAGAAAGCACAGCTGAGGACTGATTAAACAGGGGCTGAACTATCAGTGAAACAAGTGCTTTAAAAAGCAGGAAGTTGCTCACACAAGGTGAGCTTGTTTTTCCACGTGAGGGTGGAGAGAACTCTCCCGGCTAGGAAGCCGTAGCTGCTGCTGCTGCTCTGGTCCCCCAGTCCTGCGAAGAGCTTTGCTGCTGGGACCAGCTGGGACCCCAACCCAGGATAAAGATAAACATTGCTGCGAGGCTGGACACAGCCTGCTCCCCGGAACCGTGTTCCTGTTTGCTACTGGAGCTGCAACAGATAAGACTTTATTATTATACTTATTGGTTATACTTTGTGTTGCATATGTTTTGGGCATAACCAGATTAGCTGTCTGTCCTGTTAGTAAGGGCTCAAGAAGTGAGTTAGTTTCCCTAACGGGAATAGGCTTTAATTTCTAGGAAGTACTTTTTTTTAAAGGGACAGTGCACCCGTTCTTTATTTTGGTTGTGGCTAATATACCAATATAGTTGACCGTTTCCCATCGTGTCTAGCGTCTTACTGACCCCGCCGCGAGGCCGTCCTGCCACAATATATATATAAAATGTGTGTCTGTGTGCGTGTGTATACATGTGCGTGTATACGTGTGTGTATACACGTGTGTGTGTACACGTGTGTGTGTGTGTGTGTACACGTGTGTGTGTGTGTACACGTACGTGTATATGTGTGTGTGTGTATGTGTATATATATGTGTGTCTGTGTCTGTGTGATATATATATATACTAGCTGACCCGGCATTGCCCGGGATGTTTGTGGTGTGGGGGTGGCATTTGGGTGGTTGGGTGGGGAGTTGTCCACGCGGCCCATGGCGGTGTGCGGTGGTACTGCTGCTGTGGCTGTACTGATGGTGATTGTATCGGGGTGCTGACTTGGGAGGGTTTGGTGTTGATGTGGGGATGCTGATCTGGGTGTGGCGATGGGGAAGGTGCTGATGTGTGTGTGTCTGTGTGTCTGTGTGATATATATATATAGATATATATATATATATAGATATATATATATATATATCTATATATATATATATAACGTGTGTGCGTGTGTATACATGTGCGTGTATACGTGTGTGTGTGTGTGTGTGTACACGTGGGTGTGTGTGTGTGTGTGTGTGTGTGTGTGTACGTGTGTGTGTGTACGTGTGTGTGTGTGTGTATACGTGTGTGTGTATACTTGTGTGTGTGTGCATACGTGTGTGTGTGTGTGTGTGTGTGTGTGTGTGTGCATATGTGTGTCTATGTGTCTACGTTCGTGTGTGTGTGTTTATACGTGTGTGTGTATACATGTCTACATGTGTGTATACATGTGTGTGTATACACGTGTGTGTGTATACATGTGTGTGTGTGTATGTGTGTATATATTGTGACAAACAGCTTACTCCGGGGCTCCGTCGTTTGTCCGGGACTGTTAGAACACGGTCTTTTAGGGTAGGTTAAATGATGAGGCGTCACGTACTGTTCCTTTAAACAGGACATGCCTGGTTTATTCAGTCCCAGGCACTGAGACTGCCACAGTGCATACAACAGAAACAGATCAAAAACAAAAGCTGCTCACCTAAGCGATAACTTAACTTAGATATCCCTGACTCAGGGTTGGAAGTGGCTTTTCCACTTCCAACAACAAAACAAGGTACTTTTGCAGTCTTAGACAAATGAACAGAATGATTGAACCTGTTTGGGGAAGAGGCTTCTCCCCTCTGTAGTTCAGCAGCCTTCCAGCCTCCAGGCTCTTGGGGAGAGGGAAAAGCAAACAGGAAATCAATCTTACATACCTGATTTCTAATTAGCATGACAGGTGACAGAAATCAGGCAGCAGACAATCTCTGGTCTGGATCTCTCATCCCTCAGTTCCAGCGCTTACCAAACTGTGGAATGGAGTGCATGTATTATATGGCTGCACTCCCAGGCCAAACAGGATAGAAACTGTTCAGTATCCTGGGAGGCCTATATATGGAATTTATTACCATCCCCTGGTTTCTGTCACATATCCTCCCCCCCTGCTCAGACCTCGAGGGATGAGCGACCATGGATATTAGGGAGTGCATCCTTGACAACCCGTCGGCATTGCCATGTTTGTGCCCTGACCTGTGTTCCACAGAAAATTTAAAGGGTTGTAGGCTTAGGAACCACCTGGTCACTCTAGCATTCTTTTCCCTGTTTTGACACATCCAGGTAAGGGGTGCATGATCTGTGACCAACCGGAATTTTCTCCCCAACAGGTAGTATTTGAGCGTCTCTACAGCCCACTTTATTGCGAGACACTCTTTCTCTACTATGGAGTAATTTTTCTCCTGGGGATTTAGTTTCCTACTTAAATAAAGGATGGGGTGCTCCTCACCTTGAGACTCCTGGGAGAGTACCGCCCCCAGCCCTACCTCAGATGCGTCGGTTTGGACTACGAACTCTTTGGAGAAGTCAGGTGTGACCAACACTGGTTGGGCACAGAGAGCTTCTTTCAGGCTTCTAAAGGCCTGTTCGGTTTCGGGGGACCACTTTACCATTAGCGGTCCTCTTGCTTTTGTGAGGTCGGTTAGTGGGGTTGCCTTAGTTGCAAAATTGGGAATAAACCTTCTATAGTACCCAATTAACCCCAAAAAGGTCCTTACTTGTTTTTTTGTAACTGGCCTTGGCCAATTTTGTATCGCCTCCACTTTGAGTGTTTGGGGTTTGAGTAAACCTCTGCCAATAGAATACACCAGATACTTGGCCTCCTCCAGACCAATAGTGCATTTAGCGGGGTTAGCAGTTAGTCCAGCAGACCGAACTGCGTCGAGCACAGCTTGGACCTTTGGAAGGTGGGAATGCCAATCTTCACTATGGATTACCACATCATCCAGGTAGGCGGCAGCATACCGAGCATGTGGTTTTAAAATTTTATCCATCATTCTTTGGAATGTGGCGGGAGCTCCATGTAAGCCAAAAGGCAGCACCTTATACTGAAAGAGGCCGTCTGGGGTTGAGAAGGCTGTCTTTTCTTTTGCCCTTTCTGTGAGGGGAACCTGCCAGTACCCTTTTGTTAGGTCTAGGGTTGTGAGATATCGGGCTTTGCCCAGTCTCTCTACAAGTTCATCTACCCTGGGCATAGGATAAGTATCAAATTTTGACACCGCGTTTAGTTTCCGGTAGTCATTACAAAACCTTGTTGTACCATCTGGCTTTGGGACTAAGACTATAGGGCTGTTGCACCCATTTTGGGATTCCTCAATTACGCCTAGTTTTAGCATTTTTTTAACTTCTAAACTTATAGCCTTTCTTTTGGCCTCTGGGATTCGGTACGGTTTAAGGTTAACTCGGACCCCCGGTTCAGAGACTAGGTCATGTTCAATTACGCTAGTTCTACCTGGCTGTGTAGAGAACATTTCTTTGTTTCTTCTCACTAAATTCTGAACCTCTCGTTTCTGATGAACGCACAGGGTTTCAGCTATGCTAACCTCTGGGTCAGTTTCTTGATTCTCTGACGGACCTGGGGGTATTAGGGTTAACAAGACTTCTCTATCTTTCCAGGGCTTGAGTAGGTTTATATGGTAAATTTGCTCAGGTTTCCTCCTACCTGGCTGTCTTACCTTATAATTTACTTCATCCACTCTTTCCAAGACCTCATATGGCCCATGCCATTTAGCAAGGAATTTACTCTCCACGGTGGGAACCAGAACTAGTACCCTATCACCTGGAAAAAAAATTCTGACCCTAGCACCCTTATTATACGTATTCCTCTGGGCCTCTTGAGCTTTTTCCATGTGTTCCCTCACTATGGGTAGGACTGCAGCAATGCGGTCCTGCATCTGGGCAACATGCTCTATTACACTTCTGTAAGGGGTAACCTCGTGTTCCCAAGTCTCTTTGGCTATATCCATTAAGCCCCTTGGGTGTCGGCCATACAATAGTTCAAACGGGGAGAAACCTGTGGATGATTGGGGAACTTCCCTAATGGCAAATAACAGGTACGGTAACAAACAATCCCAGTTTTTCCCATCTTTATAGACCGCCCGCCGTAACATGCTCTTTAAGGTTTTATTGAACCTTTCCACTAAACCATCTGTTTGTGGATGATAGACTGAGGTTCTGAAATGCTTGATTTTTAGGAGTTTACATAGCTCTTTTGTTACTTGGGACATAAATGGTGTTCCCTGGTCAGATAAAATCTCTTTAGGAATTCCGACCTGGGATAACAGAACTACTAACTCTTTTGCTATGTTTTTAGCAGAGGTGCTACGTAGGGGAACTGCCTCCGGATATCGGGTGGCATAATCTAATATTACCAATATATGCTGATGTCCCTTAGCAGACTTTATTAGGGGACCTACTAGATCCATACTGCTGCGGCACAGTTTATTCGAGCATTTGCCCGTTCTGTGCCGCAGCAGTAGCCTGGCGCGCGCCCGAGTGTGACGGGCGCACGCTGAAGCAGCGGAAGAGCGCCCTCCGATCGGGGCGCTCTCCCTACCGCTGCTGGGTCCGCCGGGTCCCCCGGAACCCCCTGCCGCTGTCCCGCGATCGCGGGACACCAGGGCTCCCTCGGGGAGCCCCTGGACACGCGTGCAGGGGGCGCACGCTCCCGATGACGCGTGACCGCGCGTCTATGACGCGCGGCACGCCGAGGGGCGGCCACTAGCAAGCCGGGAGATTTCCCGGCTTGCGGTACCGACCACACTTCAATAAAGTGTGTCGGTAGTGTAGCAATCCAGTCAAATGGTACCTCTATTATGGGAAGGGGTACCAATGGGCTGCGGTACGCTTTGAACGGGGCGGTGATCTGACATTCTGGGCATGAGGAGCAATAATTTGTAATTTCTGCCAGAACCCCAGGCCAATAGAAGCTTCGGAGAACCTTTTCTTTTGTCTTTTCCACCCCTAGGTGTCCCGCCAATGGATGACTATGTGCGAGGTGTAATACTATGTTACGGAATGTCCGTGGTACCAACAATTGTTTAGTTGTAACTGATTTCCTTTTATCAACCCGATATACAAGGTCGTTCTCTACCTCGAAGTAGGGGTAAGCAAGTGACCTATCTGGTTGGCCAGGAGTACTATTCTGGTCCCGTATATTTCCCCTTGCTACCGCTAATGTGGGGTCCTCCCACTGGGCCTTCTTAAAACTCCCAGGACTGACCTCTAGGTCATCGAGGGTCTTATCCGGTTCTGGGGTGGTAAGTGTCTGATCAACATCTTGATTTGGGGTATTCACTACCAAAGTAGTGATGGGGAAGGGAATTTTACAGCACTCCTCCTTTTCCCCCTTCTTATTTGGGCCCTCGTCAACATCCATTTCTGAAAAAGGGAAAGGATTTGTTTCTTCTAATACTTCGTTATGGTCCGCTATTGAACTCTGGGCGCTATTCTGAGCGGGGGACCACATTTTTAGAAAATGGGGAAAGTCGTTCCCTATTAACACATCATGTGCCAGTTTGGGTACAATACCCACCTTGAAATCTAAAGAACCAAACTCTGTTTCAAAAAAAACATCAACAGTGGAATATTCATGATTATCCCTATGTATACAACAAATTGCCACTCTTTGTGAACTGTTTCCCTGTTTCTTCTTAATGGGCAACAGGTATTCGGACACTAGTGTGACCATGCTCCCAGAGTCAAGAACTGCCCGAACCCTCTTACCATTAACCTTTACAAATGCCCACAGATGGTTATTCAAGGGGTCCTCTGGGCTAGGGCCCATACATTGGGACCACAGCGAATAAGGTTCCACGCTGTTGCATTGCATGGGTTCATCATTTAGTGGGCAGATTTTTGCGGTGTGGCCCCTCTCATGACAATTTACACATTTAGGTACATAGTCTGTTTCCCACTTAGAGCCTTTTCCCGGCTCCCCATGTTGGCTATTGCCCTTAGTGTGCGAGCCACTGTTGCTGGTGCTGCGTGAAGGTGGTCGCCGCTCTTCAGCGCCCCTTAATCGCGGTACCCTTTTACCGTCTCTGGAAGAGTCCTGGAACCTCGGGTAGTGGGGTTGCTCCACGACTGTGGGTTGCGGGTGCTCTTCTATTGCATTGTACCTTTCTACAAGGGCCACAAGCTCATCCGCATTGTGGGGGTCACTCCGACTGACCCAACGGCGTAAGGCAGAGGGAAGTTTCCTCAAGAACTGGTCCATGACCAACCGTTCCACGATGTGGCTTGCTGAGTTGATCTCGGGTTGTAGCCACTTCCGGGCGAGGTGGATGAGGTCATACATCTGGCTTTGGGTGGCTTTATCCATCGTGAAGGACCATGCGTGAAACCTTTGGGCACGAACAGCCGTGGTTACGCCGAGGCGGGCGAGGATCTCGAACTTCAATTTTGCATAGACGTTAGCTTCGGCTGGCTCTAGATCAAAGTAAGCCTTCTGGGGTTCGCCGCTTAGGAAGGGTGTGATTAGACCAGCCCACTCAGCTTCTGGCCATCCCTCTCTCTGTGCCGTGCGTTCAAACGTGAGAAGATAGGCTTCCACATCATCCGAGGGTCCCATCTTCTGAAGGTAGTGGCTAGCCCTGGTCATTTTCGGAACTGGGTCTGCCTCTGCCAGTGGAAGGTTACTGATAGTCCCCCTCAGGATCTCGAGTTCCTGCTGTAAGCCCTGAGCGAACCGTTGTTGCTCCTCTCTCAGCAAGCGGTTTGTCTCTTGCTGGTTTGCATTCACCTGTTGCTGGTTTGCATTAGTCTCTTGCTGGGCTATTAACAGCTGTTGCTGGGTTTCATTCGCGTCTTTCTGGACAGCGACATTTCGTACCAGCGCACTCACCACTTCTTCCATCCTGTTTTGAGAGAGAAAAAAAAACTTTTTTTTTTCTTGTTAAAGTTCTTTAACCCGCAGACCTTTTAGGGTTCTGCCCGCATTCTCCACCATATGTGACAAACAGCTTACTCCGGGGCTCCGTCGTTTGTCCGGGACTGTTAGAACACGGTCTTTTAGGGTAGGTTAAATGATGAGGCGTCACGTACTGTTCCTTTAAACAGGCTATGCCTGGTTTATTCAGTCCCAGGCACTGAGACTGCCACAGTGCATACAACAGAAACAGATCAAAAACCAAAGCTGCTCACCTGAGCGATAACTTAACTTAGATATCCCTGACTCAGGGTTGGAAGTGGCTTTTCCACTTCCAACAACAAAACAAGGTACTTTTGCAGTCTTAGACAAATGAACAGAATGATTGAACCTGTTTGGGGAAAAGGCTTCTCCCCTCTGTAGTTCAGCAGCCTTCCAGCCTCCAGGCTCTTGGGGAGAGGGAAAAGCAAACAGGAAATCAGTCTTACATACCTGATTTCTAATTAGCATGACAGGTGACAGAAATCAGGCAGCAGACAAACTCTGGTCTGGATCTCTCATCCCTCAGTTCCAGCGCTTGCCAAACTGTGGGATGGAGTGCATGTATTATAAGGCTGCACTCCAAGGCCAAACAGGATAGAAACTGTTCAGTATCCTGGGAGGCCTATATATGGAATTTATTACCATCCCCTGGTTTCTATCACAATATGTAGAGGAAGAGGGGGTTGGCCCGGTATTAAAGGGGTTGCACCACATATGGCCACCCCCTGACCTCACCAGGGAGGCAAGGGGTTAACTGGACTGCGGTCCAGGAATGTGGCTTACACCTTGTCATGTCAGGAAAATGTATGTTCCCCTGTTCCCATGTTTCATTATAATCCTGTATTTTAATGTTTTAAAGTGCATTTCTGTATCTCCAGTTCTGGAGGTCGCAGAGAGTTGATATTTGGCCAATATGTGGAGTCACTGTAGGCATTAAGAACTGGCAAATGTCGACCCACTGAGCCCACTAGAATCGAACCTATTAATATGTGTAGATATTAAAGTGTATATGTATGTTATTTTGGATCTGCCCTGAAAATGCAGACTCCATCTGCTATGCTAATAGGTCATGAAGGGCAGCCGGTTGATTGAGCCTAAGCACTGTGATCAAAAGTTAACTGCCTGATTGTTTACACTAAGTACTAATCAACAGACCAAGTACTAATCAACAGACTGCCACTCTAATTGTTACCTGAGGGTGGAGAATCAAACTGGAGTGGTTTGTAAGTGTTATGTCTACACCTACAAACAATGCAGATACTTCATTTGGTAGACTGGTCGTTGCCCCTGATTTAATTATGGAGCTACACATAGAGTCCCAGTACACATGGGCTAATTAGCTGGGGGGCATGGGTTAATCTGTGTCTCCACGTTACGGATTGGATACAGTTAATTGTTCACCAATAGTCTGTATTCAATGTTAAGAATAGGGTTACACAGGTATATAATCTGTGTCCACCCTACATTTTTTAGTTTTTCTTCTGATTCCACCTGGAATGTCACCGGATTGCTGGAGAATTGCTAGCTGATACTTCTCCATCCCCCAACCTTAAGTAAGTGTTACCTTCTTGCCTGTTAATTGTACTATATTGCTGTGTTCACCTTTTTTAAGGAATAAATATATTTTATTATATCTAAGCCTCGTTCAGTTCAACCCAGATATTTGGTGTTCATTATATCTTGTCATAAGCTACCGTGACAGTATAGGTGTGTGTATACATGTGTGTGTGGTGTGTCTACATGTGTGTGTGGTGTATCTACATGTGTGTGTGTGGTGTTTCTACATGTGTGTGTGTGGTGTCTCTACAGGTGTGTGTGTGGTGTGTCTACATGTGTGTGTGTGGTGTGTCTACATGTGTGTGTGCGGTGTGTCTACATGTGTGTGTGGTGTGTCTACATGTGTGTGTGTGTGTGGTGTGTCTACGTGTGTGTGTGTGTGTCTACGTGTGTGTGCTGTGTCTACGTGTGTGTGTGTGGTGTGTCTACGTGTGTGTGTGTCTACGTGTGTGTGTGTCTACGTGTGTGTGTTTACGTGTGTGTGTTTACGTGTGTGTGTTTACGTGTGTGTCTGTGTGTGTACATGTGTGTGTGTGTGTCTACGTGTGTGTGTGTGTGTCTACGTGTGTGTCTACGTGTGTGTGTGTGTGTGTGTCTACGTGTGTGTATGTGTGTGTGTGTGTACGTACATGTGTGTTTGTGTGTGTACATGTGTGTGTCTACATATGTGTGTGTCTACATGTGTGTGTATGTGTCTACATGTGTGTATGTGTGTGCGTCTACGTGTGTGTGTGTATGTGTGTCTACATGTGTGTGTGTGTGTATATGTGTGTGTTGGAGGAGGGACGGAGGGATGAGGACGGAGAGGAAGGAATGTGTGTGGGGGGGAGCTGCTTACCTTAGAGCATATAGCCGGCAGCAGCTTCCTCCTGCAGCCCAGGGGAGTCGCACCCCAGCTCAAGTCATCTGCTAGGCAGTGGCGGGGATCGGACGGGAGCCGGACAGAGAGCACAGAGGGCATGTGGAGGGAGAGAGGGTGGGGAGGGAGAGAGTGTGGGGGGGGGGAGCTGCACGGAGAGCCCAGAGGGCATGTGGAGGGAGAGAGGGGGGGGGAACTGCACGGAGAGCACAGAGGGCATGTGGAGGGAGAGAGGGGGGAGCTGCACGGAGAGCTGAGCCCGGAGAGCTGCAGAAGGCATGAAGGTGCCGCTGCTCGTGGGTAGTGTTGCTGGAGGCGCCGGGGAGGCTGGGGTTTGCTGTGAGGGGGAGAGGTGAGGCGGTGGCACCGAGGAGCGTGCGGCGATGCCCGTGGGTAGCGGTGTCAGTGGCTGGTGTGTGTAACCAATGAGAGGTGTGCGGGGGCGGGTGGGCCAAGGGAGCAATTTGATTGGCCGGAGGCTGAGTGACAGACCGACGGACCAATCAGATTGCCCCTAGAGACGGACATACAATGGTTTCAAAAATATAGATATAGATATATATATATATATATATATATATATATAGTCAGATAAGGCAGTTGGCACTCCAATAGGTGCTGGTAAGCCACGGGTGCACGTCCCATATAGAGAATGTAGTTATACGTTACCGTTCCAAGGATTGGTAAACAAGAGACAGCACTCAATGTTGAAAATCAAAGTGTATTAGTGAAAGCAAAAATACATCCAGAAACCCAACGTTTCGGTCCTACAGAATGGGACCTTACTCAGGGGGATACGGGGTATTGCTGACCTGAAGAAGAGAGGAGAACTCTCGAAAGCTTGTCCTATGACATAAATTGTTAGTCCAATAAAAAAGGTATCACCTAATACTGAAGAACTCATTTATTCTGCACTATCGCAACTGGACTAACACGGCTACTTTCTGCTTTATATATATACTAGCTGAGAGACCCGGCGTTGCCCGGGATGTAATTTTGGGGGGGGTGTACGACAGGCTTAGGCTTCCCCCCCCCCCTTGACAGCTAGGTGGGTGACTGAGTTGACTGAGTGTGTGGGTGACTGTGTGGGTGGGTGACACTTGACTGAGTGGGTGACTGAGTTGGTGACTTTGGGTCGGTGACTTTGGGTCGGTTTGACTTTGGGTCGGTGGGTGGGTGACTTTGGGTCGGTGGGTGGGTGACTTTGGGTCGGTGGGTGGGTGACTTTGGGTCAGTGGGTGGGTGACTTTGGGTCGGTGGGTGGGTGACTTTGGGTCGGTGGGTGGGTGACTTTGGGTCGGTGGGTGGGTGACTTTGGGTCGGTGGGTGTGTGACTTTGGGTCTGTGGGTGGGTGACTTTGGGTCGGTGGGTGGGTGGGTGACTTTGGGTCGGTGGGTGGGTGACTTTGGGTTGGTGGGTGGGTGACTTTGGGTCGGTTTGACTTTGGGTCGGTGGGTGGGTGACTTTGGGTCGGTGGTTGGGTGGGTGAGTTGGGTCGGTGGGTGGGTGAGTTGGGTCGGGGGGTGGATGACTTTGGGTCGGTGGGTGGGTGACTTTGGGTCGGTGCGTGGGTGACTTTGGGTCGGTGGGTGGGTGGGTGACTCTGGGTTGGTGGGTGACTCTGGGTTGGTGGGTGGGTGAGTGGGTGACTTTGGGTCGTGGGTGGGTCGGTGACTGGGTGACTTTTTCAGGGTCGGTGACTGGGTGGGTCAGTGACTGGGGTCGGTGACTGGGTGGGTCAGTGAGTGGGTAGGTGGGGTCGGTGAGTGGGTGGGTGGGGTCGGTGAGTGGGTGGGTGGGGTCGGTGAGTGGGTGGGGTCAGTGACTGGGTGGGTGGTTTGGGGTGAGACTGGGTGGGTGAGTGTGAGACTGAATGGGTGGGTGAGTGTGAGACTGAATGGATGGGTGAGTGTGAGACTGACTGGGTGGGTGAGTGGGAGACTGACTGGGTGGGTGAGTGGGTGACTGACTGGGTGGGTGAGTGGGTGACTGACTGGGTGGGTGAGTGACTGGGTGGGTGAGTGGGTGACTGACTGGGTGGGTGAGTGGGAGACTGACTGGGTGGGTGGGTGGGTGACACTTGACTGAGTAGGTGACTGAGTGGGTGACTTTGGGTCGGTGACTTTGGGTCGGTTTGACTTTGGGTCGGTAGGTGGGTGACTTTGGGTCGGTGGGTGGGTGACTTTGGGTCGGTGGGTGGGTGACTTTGGGTCGGTGGGTGGGTGACTTTGGGTCGGTGGGTGGGTGACTTTGGGTCGGTGGGTGGGTGACTTTAGGTCGGTGGGTGGGTGACTTTGGGTCGGTGGGTGGGTGGGTGACTTTGGGTCGGTGGGTGGGTGACTTTGGGTCGGTGGGTGGGTGACTTTGGGTCGGTGACTTTGGGTCGGTTTGACTTTGGGTCGGTGGGTGACTTTGGGTCGGTGGTTGGGTGGGTGAGTGGGTGAGTTAGGTCGGGGGGTGGATGACTTTGGGTCGGTGGGTGGGTGACTTTGGGTCGGTGGGTGGGTGACTTTGGGTCGGTGGGTGGGTGACTCTGGGTTGGTGGGTGACTCTGGGTTGGTGGGTGGGTGGGTGACTTTGGGTGGGTGGGTGACTTTGGGTGGGTGGGTCGGTGACTGGGTGACTTTTTCAGGGTCGGTGACTGGGTGGGTCAGTGATGGGGTCGGTGACTGGGTGGGTCAGTGAGTGGGTAGGTGGGGTCGGTGAGTGGGTGGGTGGGGTCAGTGAGTGGGTAGGTGGGGTCGGTGAGTGGGTGGGTGGGGTCGGTGAGTGGGTGGGTGGGGTCGGTTAGTGGGTGGGTGGGGTCAGTGACTGGGTGGGTGGTTTGGGGTGAGACTGGGTGGGTGAGTGTGAGACTGAATGGGTGGGTGAGTGTGAGACTGAATGGATGGGTGAGTGTGAGACTGAATGGGTGGGTGAGTGTGAGACTGAATGGGTGGGTGAGTGGGAGACTGAATGGGTGGGTGAGTGGGAGACTGAATGGGTGGGTGAGTGGGAGACTGAATGGGTGGGTGAGTGGGAGACTGAATGGGTGGGTGAGTGGGAGACTGAATGGGTGGGTGAGTGGGAGACTGAATGGGTGGGTGAGTGGGAGACTGAATGGGTGGGTGAGTGGGAAACTAAATGGGTGGGTGAGTGGGAAACTGAATGGGTGGGTGAGTGGGAAACTGAATGGGTGGGTGAGTGGGAAACTGAATGGGTGGGTGAGTGGGAAACTGAATGGGTGGGTGAGTGGGAAACTGAATGGGTGGGTGAGTGGGAAACTGAATGGGTGGGTGAGTGGGAAACTGAATGGGTGGGTGAGTGGGAGACTGAGTGGGAAACTGACTGGGTGGGAGACTGACTGGGTGGGAGACTGACTGGGTGGGAGACTGACTGGGTGGGAGACTGACTGGGTGGGAGACTGACTGGGTGGGAGACTGACTGGGTGGGAGACTGACTGGGTGGGAGACTGACTGGGTGGGAGACTGACTGGGTGGGAGACTGACTGGGTGGGAGACTGACTGGGTGGGAGACTGACTGGGTGGGAGACTGACTGGGTGGGAGACTGACTGAGTGGGAGACTGACTGAGGGGGAGACTGACTGAGTGGGAGACTGACTGGGTGGGTGAGTGGGAGACTGACTGAGTGGGAGACTGACTGGGTGGGTGAGTGGGAGACTGACTGGGTGGGTGAGTGGGAGACTGACTGGGTGGGTGAGTGGGAGACTGACTGGGTGGGTGAGTGGGAGACTGACTGGGTGGGTGAGTGGGAGACTGACTGGGTGGGTGAGTGGGAGACTGACTGGGTGGGTGAGTGGGAGACTGACTGGGTGGGTGAGTGGGAGACTGACTGGGTGGGTGAGTGGGAGACTGACTGGGTGGGTGAGTGGGTGACTGACTGGGTGGGTGAGTGGGTGACTGACTGGGTGGGTGAGTGGGTGACTGACTGGGTGGGTGACTGACTGGGTGGGTGAGTGAGTGACTGACTGGGTGGGTGAGTGGGTGACTGACTGGGTGGGTGAGTGGGTGACTGACTGGGTGGGTGAGTGGGTGACTGACTGGGTGGGTGAGTGGGTGACTGACTGGGTGGGTGAGTGGGTGACTGACTGGGTGGGTGAGTGGGTGACTGACTGGGTGGGTGAGTGGGTGACTGACTGGGTGGGTGAGTGGGTGACTGACTGGGTGGGTGAGTGGGTGACTGACTGGGTGGGTGAGTGGGTGACTGACTGACTGACTGAATGGGTGGGTGACTGGGTGACTGACTGAATGGGTGACTGAATGGGTGGGTGACTGAGTGACTGGGTGGATGACTGAGTGACTGGGTGGGTGACTGAGTGACTGGGTGACTGAGTGGGTGGGTGAGTGGGTGGGTGGGTGACTGAGTTGACTGAGTGAGTGGGTGGGTGGGTGACTGAGTTGACTGAGTGAGTGGGTGGGTGGGTGACTGAGTGGGTGGGTGACTGGGTGAAAGTGACTGGGTGGGTGTGTGGGTGACTGGGTGGGTGACTGGGTGGGTGGGTGACTGGGTGGGTGGGTGACTGGGTGGGTGACTGGGTGGGTGGGTGACTGGGTGGGTGGGTGGGTGACTGGGTGGGTGGGTGGGTGACTGGGTGGGTGACTGGGTGGGTGGGTGACTGGGTGGGTGGGTGACTGGGTGGGTGACTGGGTGGGTGACTGGGTGGGTGACTGGGTGGGTGACTGGGTGGGTGACTGGGTGGGTGACTGGGTGGGTGACTGGGTGGGTGACTGGGTGGGTGACTGGGTGGGTGACTGGGTGGGTGGGTGACTGGGTGGGTGGGTGACTGGGTGGGTGGGTGACTGGGTGGGTGGGTGACTGGGTGGGTGGGTGGGTGACTGGGTGGGTGTGTGGGTGACTGAGTGAAAGTGACTGGGTGGGTGACTGAGTGGGTGGGTGGGTGACTGGGTGGGTGACTGAGTGGGTGGGTGGGTGGGTGAGTGGGTGGGTGGGTGGGTGACTGAGTGGGTGACTGAGTGGGTGACTGAGTGAGTGGGTGGGTGACCTTGACTTTGACTGGGTGGGTGGGTGGGTGAGTGAGTGGGTGGGTGACCTTGACTGGGTGGGTGGGTGGGTGACTGGGTGGGTGGGTGGATGACTGGGTGGGTGGGTGGGTGGGTGACTGGGTTGACTGGGTGGGTGGGTGACTGGGTGGGTGGGTGGGTGACTGGGTGGGTGGGTGGGTGACTGGGTGGGTGACTGGGTGGGTGACTTGACTGGGTGGGTGACTGGGGGGGTGGGTGGGTGACTGGGTGGGTGGGTGACTTTGACTGGGGGTCTGACTTGACTGAGTGAGTGGGTGGGTGACTGAGTGAGTGGGTGGGTGACTAAGTGAGTTTTTGGGTGACAAAGTGAGTGGGTAGTTGGGTTACTGAGTGGGTGGGTTACTGAGTGGGTGGGTGAGTGGGTGGGTGACTGAGTGGGTGGGTGGGTGACTGAGTGGGTGGGTGACTGAGTGGGTGGGTGACTGAGTGGGTGACTGAGTGAGTGGGTGGGTGACTGAGTGGGTGGGTGAGTGGGTGGGTGACTGGGTGGGTGGGTGTGTGGGTGACTGGGTGGGTGACTATGACTGGGTGGGTGACTGGGTGGGTGGGTGGGTGACTGGGTGGGTGGGTGACTGGGTGACTGGGTGACTGGGTGACTGGGTGGGTGGGTGGGTGACTTGGGTGACTGGGTGGGTGGGTGGATGACTGGGTGGGTGGGTGGGTGGATGACTGGGTGGGTGGGTGACTTGACTGAGTGAGTGGGTGGGTGACTGATTGAGTGGGTGGGTGACTAAGTGAGTGGGTGGGTGGGTTACTGAGTGGGTGGGTTACTGAGTGGGTGGGTGGGTGACTGGGTGGGTGACTGAGTGGGTGGGTGGGTGACTGAGTGGGTGGGAGACGGTGGGTGACTTACCTTGACCCCGTGGCATCTGGCTGGGGCAGGAGGTGAGTTTGGGAAGCTGGGGTGGGGGGGCAAGAGTGGCAGGAGTCCCGCGCCGCGCTTCCCCTCTCCGGTAGCGGCGCACGTGAGGGGGAGTCCCGCGCCGCGCTTCCCCTCTCCGGTAGCGGCGCACGTGAGGGGGAGTCCCGCGCCGCGCGGTTCCCCTCCGTCCGGGAGCCGGCGCACGTGAGGGGGAGTCCCGAGCTGTGGTCCAACTGACGGGGGAGAGTGAGGGTGTGTGTGTGAGGGGGTGTGTGTGTGTGAGGGGGGGGGGTGTGTGTGTGTGTGAGGGGGGTGTGTGTGTGTGTGTGTGTGTGGTTTTTATTATTTTATTTTTTGGACCTTTGGCCCGTCACTCCGCCTCAGGCCAATGAGAGGTGTGGGGGGCGGGCCAAGGGGGTGGTGTGAGTGTGTGAGCCCAATGAGAGGTGTGCGGGGGCGGGCAGGCCAAGGGACCAATGAGATTGCCGCTAGGGACGCAGACATACAGTGCTTTTAGAAATATATAGTAGATATATATATATATTGTGACATAGTCCAAAGATGTTAGGCAGCTTTCTGCCCCATTTTAGAGCAGAAAGTGCAGGAATAGTTACAAATGATCCGTTCCACAGCTTCCCATTAACTCAGGCAGCTGGATGGAAAATCCAGACCACAGATTACCATGGCTCTAGTTCTCCCTCACCTGCTCTTCTAATCACATGCACAGGTATTTAGAGCAGAGAGGTTTTGCATTTCTCTCTCTCTCCTTGGAGCCTGGGGGCTGGGGGTGTCGCTGCTCCCCTGCATCCAGTATCGGGGTTGACGGCCCCTCCACGTATCACAGTACCAGAGGATTTGCCTGGACTCCACGAACAGATAAGACAAAACAAATGGTTACTGCTGTTGCTAAAAGACTGTACTGTATCTTGTGACCCTAAATGAGAGAGCATTGTTTTAAGCTGGGGAACCAGTTTAGTTGGCCAGCAGCTGTTAGAGAGACTGATTCTGATGTGTAGTTAGATCCCTGAAAGGGATAGGATTTTGCTTATATGATTTTGGTTTTATTTCTTGAAATAACAGTGTGGGAAATATGGTAACACTGAAATATGTGAACTGCTGAATGAAAGTATCTGAGTACCTCTAACCTTCACATGTTAAAGCTGCAGTACCTTACTTGGATGAAAATAAAGCAGGCAGAAGCCTGAGTTAAGCAGCATAATACTTTGCATGATCCTGTTTGTTGTATAATTAACCCTAGAAGACTGTGTCGGGAAGAACCCAGACAGACGTCAGCACTACAAAAGAGGGGCGTTTGTCACATATGGTGGAGAATGCGGGCAGACACTAAAAAGTCTGTGGGTTTGCAAATAAATGCGGGGATTTAAAATGGCCGCCGAGTTGAACTAAAGTACAGATGCTATGAGTGAAGTCTGTCCCACTGTTTATATCAGTTGTGCTTCTAGCATACACAGAGAATGTGCGAAGTGTGGATGCAATAGCACCCTGAACCCAAACAGAAAACCAAAATGTTTTGCTGAAAAAAAAAAAAAAAAAAAAAATTTGCATCTAGCAAATGCTGTTTGTAAAGCTAATGCCTTTTGCTGAAGTGAGTGAATTTGCAGCTAGCAAGTGCTGTATGCAAGTTGCTGAAGTGAGTGAAATTGCAGCTAGCAAATTGTCCCTGCCGGGTTTCTAAAATGGCCGACGTGAAATGTTTGTTGTGTAATGTACGTAACCATACAAAACAGTGTCCCTTCAGGCCATACTATGATCACGACCCTGGAGGAGAGCCGTACCCACAGATGAATTTAGTATGCGGGGCCTGTCGTGAAGTAGGTCACATGGAAGATGTGTGCCCCAAAATTTTCAAAGACAAACAGCTGCAAAAGCAAGCAACGCCCTGTGAGTGCAAGCAACATGTGGAAGCTGATAACAGTGAGTGTGTGCCCAGTACCACTGATATCTCTGGAGCTAATAAAGCAAAAAGAAAGAAAACTGTTCCTCAAGTCACAGGGGAAGTGAACGAGCCACTTGAACCTGCACTGTCAGGACATGCGTCAGAAAGGCGCCGAGATGAGCAACAGCCCATAGGGCCTGGCGCAATCGTCCCAGGAATGACGACACGCCTAGAGATGACAAAGGCTACTGCTACCATCATAGGCAGAGAGCCAAGCAAATCAAAGAAAACAAGAACTGACTGGAAACTATGCTATGAGATGTCCCAGAAAGATGTGCAAAACTTCATCACAGAGTTAGGGGTTTCTCGGCAAGAGGCTAGCGCGCTTAAAGCAGAGCTGGAACTCTCACGCCATGAGGTCTACGCTCGCAGCACAGAGCTGTGTACATTGAAGGAAACCTATGAGAATACCCTGAGTAATTTAGAGACTGTAAAAAGAGAGAATGTAAGTCTGACACAGAAAAATTCAGACTTGACTGACCAGATCAGTGAAGGTGATGAGAAGCTTCACCAAGCAGAAAAAGTGGAGAAGCAATTGATCCAGGAAAAGTTAGAAATGCAGGAAGCACTGCAGAATACAGAATCAGCGGCGATCCAGGCGATACAAACTGCAGAGCTCCAAAAAATGGAGGCGCTGATGCAAACCCAGAGCAAGCACCAGATAGAGGTGAAGACCCTGAGGGAGGTCTGGCACGATCAGGTTGAAGAGCTGCAGAAGCAGATGGCTGAGCGCGAGATACAGTGCGCCAAGAGAGAGGAGATCTCCGTCCGTCAGGTGGTCTGCCTGACATTGCGCTATGAAAGCGAGATGGCCGATATCTACAAGCAGCTGGACCACACGGCAAATGAGGGGGCCCGGCTGCAGCTGGAGCTGGACAAGACCCAGAAGGAGCACCTGCAGCTGCAGGTCAAGAATAGAGAAAATGAAACAGAGTTAAACCTCGCTCTGAAACAGATGACGGACATGGGAGAAGCGGCTAAAGTGGTTCAGTCGGGCTATCAATCCTACCTCCTAACCAAGCAAGCTGTACGTTCCTATACGTGTATCTTCAATGCTGTTGCAATATTACGATTTGCTATAAAGATGAAGTTGGAGAAAGAGATTCCAAGGCTAAAAGAGACACGGTCACAAAAGGAGACCAGGGAACGTAAACTCAATGCCCTCACTGATAACAAAGAGGAAGGAGAAAGAATTGACTTTGATTGTGCTGCTGTTATTCCAGAAACAGATAGGCACCCTCCTGAGAATATTCTCCCTGATCTGGGATTCAAAAATCCAGATCCTCAATTTCATTTACGTTGTCCAGAAGATTATCAAACTAGTGGACACACCCAGGACACCACAGAAGATGTTTTAGCCAAGTGGGTGGCAGTTCCTGAAAACACAAACTTGTTGACAGATCCTGATGACGTGGTTAATATGGACTACGTTTGTACAGAGGCAACTAGGTCTCCAAAACCCAAAGGCCTGGTAATGGCCACAAAAGGGAAATCAAAGATTGAAAAGAAAAAACAACGAAGGTTAACACGGCGCCTGAATAGTTCCATATCTCACCAATCTGGACCACACTGTGGAGCCAAGGAGAATCCGGTCCAAGGGTCTCATCAGAAGCTAAAGAAACAGTCCAGTCATTTGCAGGTTGCAGCGGGCTATGAAATAAAGTCAAAGGATGCAATAGACTGGAAGTAAAAAAAAAAAAAAAAAAAAAAAAAAATTATTTAAAAAAATTAATTTAAAAACCGATTTATTTTTTTATTACACGTGTGGACTATGTCACGGACACTTAACTATGCAAATAAGCATTTTGTCAATATTACAATGTTATATTGGTTCTCTGTGTTGAAAATGTAGCTAAACTACAAATTAATATACAGGGTTGATGGCCCTTAAGATTACAAGGCTGTAGTATAAGAAAAAAAAAATATTGGTTGCTTACAATATGGGAAAAAAAAATAAAAAATTGTTTTTTGCGGTTGATAAATTTATAATGAGGTTCATATTCTAGAGTAGAAAAACCCAGGGAGGTAATAGAAATTGTCTGGTTTTGTGAATATATTTAGCAGATCCTGGGTTGTAAGAATGTGTGCTAGACATTTATTTTTCAAAATAGTTCCCTAATAGAGAGCAAAGTATAGTCTCTTATGACGAAACCTATTGTCCATAATTGCCGTGGAAAAAGTACATATTCGTGTCATGTGAATACTTAATGTTGTACTGAGGAGTTAGCTCAAGTATTTCAGGTAGGACGCTCACCCCAGTGAGGTCCATGGCCGCTCACCCCAGTAGGTGTGAGCTGGGGAGGGGGATATGTGACATAGTCCAAAGATGTTAGGCAGCTTTCTGCCCCATTTTAGAGCAGAAAGTGCAGGAATGATCCGTTCCACAGCTTCCCATTAACTCAGGCAGCTGGATGGAAAATCCAGACCACAGATTACCATGGCTCTAGTTCTCCCTCACCTGCTCTTCTAATCACATGCACAGGTATTTAGAGCAGAGAGGTTTTGCATTTCT